>NC_056746.1:950014795-950157295 GCF_019279795.1 Protopterus annectens | reverse complement strand
TCTGACTTTTAGAAGATAACCAGACTGCACATCTCTACTGACAATGAGAACATGACATTTTGCTTAGTTATCTGACTGCACTTTTTCTGAAAAAAAAAAAGTTACAGTTCATGATAGTTTGCAAAAGATCATTGAGATAGCTGTCAGTGGCCTTTTATTTACATTATTTCATATTAAAGAACTCTGCTATGCCAGTCCAGTGATGAAGACATAAATAATTTGTCTTTACTACAAGTATCCCGAATTGAAGAGCAAGCCTAAATTGCCAAAGCATTTACCAGTTCAGAAAATAAATGAGCTTCAAGGGAAAAAATACCCTTCTCAAGCAATGTGAGTTGTTGTTGTGTCTTTCGGCTTTTCCCGGTTAGGGGTCGCCACAGCGGAACTCCGGTCCGCTAATGATTGCCAGTAGATTTTTATGTGCCGAGTTTCCAGCTCTGACGCACAACCTTCAACGAAGGTACGCCCATTCACGCATGTCCCCACACAGAAGACGCTTTAGCTGGGAATCGAACAGGACAATAGCTCCAATTCTGGTCTATCCCCTTGGGAAGGCATGGTGGGAGTGAGTAAGAGCACCCAGGATCTTTAACAAACACTGGTAGAATAGTGCATTCACAACAGTATCATTACAAGCAGACAGTCAAACAGAGGAAGAAATCCAAATGCAAGGGAAGAGTTACCTAAATTGAAGAGCAAGCCTAAAGTGCCAAAGCATTTACCAGTTCAGAAAGAAATGAGCTTCATGGGAAAAGATGCCCTTAAGCAACGTGGGTATAGTTCCAGTTCTGGTCTATCCCCTTCAGAAGGCAGAGTGGGAGTAGATAAAAAAATGGCCTATTGTTTTACTGAGACATTATGGAAAATGCATACACAGGTGCGCACACACCTGCATACACATGCACACATACACCATACTGAGCACACACTATTTAATGTGGGATGCTTTGTCCCCTCTCACCCCATACAGACAGCTCTTCTAATTCTGAAATCACCATTGCCATGGAAGATTAACATAAGTGGCCCTTGGAATTTGACAACCACTGCAACACGGACAACTCCATACTCCTTGTTACATTGTGCACTTTAAATTCCCATATATTACACTCACATTAATATCCATGACATAAACACACTACATTAACACTACACATCTTACCATGCACAATGCACTTTAAAGCATACTCACTTTCAAACATCAATTCACACAAAATACATTTCAACACTTGTGCACTACATCTCACAAACCCAGGAGATGGAACACTATCAGTTAGAGTGAATGCATTGATACTAGTACCCTTTTCAGACATGACCTGAGAAAAATGGAGGTAAATAGAGTGCAAATATATTTGTAAGAGTTCTAGCACATGCAATTATTAGTTAAAAAGGTGTCATATGAGTAATCAATAGTTTACATTTAATGGGTAGATACAGAAAAACAGCAATAGTTGAGCATTAAATGTCATATTAGGTAAATATTATATATATATATATATATATATATATATATATATATATATATATATATATATATATATGTGTGTGTGTGTGTGTGTGTGTGTGTATGTATATGGATCTGCCTGGTATTATCGAATTTTCACTTACCCGAAAATCAGATATACGAGTCAACTTTGCCAAAAACTTAGTTTCACGAACACCTGCATCACTGCAGTTTTACTCCGGGAAATGAACCACTCGGCCACTATGGTGAACTTTGCCCTTTTCCCCACTTGGAGTTGGTATATTTAGTTAGGGGGGGTGTAGGTTTGGTTTGCTTTGGTTCATTTACTTTGTCATGGTGGTTAGTTTTCAGGAGTAAAACTGCAGCGATCCGGGTGTTTGTCAAACTAAGTTTTTGGCGAAGTCGTCTCGTGCATCTGATTTTCAGATAAGTGAAAATCCAATAATACGTAGTAGACCCATATATATATATATATATATATATATATATATATATATATATATATATATATATATATAAACACTTTTTAGAGATGCATTGTATACAAAACAGCAGAGGCATTTTCATTTTAGTGTTCACTCTGGAAGAAATACAATATGCTCAAATGAAGATGCAGCCCAGTGTAAAAACAAATCTGCCTAAGTAAAATTAACAAAAGAAAGATTAGAGAGAATGTGCCTTTACAAATACATGCATTTAATAATTACATGAATATGCTTTTTTATCACAAGTTTAGAAACACAGACAGAATTTTAGCCTTTGTCAGTAAAGCATGTGTATAGGAGTAGGGTCTGTTGAAACGTTCTGTTAAGACATTTCCTAAAAGACAGAATCGAGTTCATTGTTTAATTTGTTTTGGAAGAAAGTCCCAGTTTGCAGGGCCTATTCTGGAAAACTTTTTTCTCCTGTGGTTTTATGAAAGTTAGGTTGAGAGTGTGTAAAAAATTGGTTAGTCAGTTTCACTACAAATGTCATAATGTGATGACCTGCAAATAAGAGACAAGGAAGTAAGAGACAAGTAAGGCAGTAGCTGACCGTGAACAGACTTCCAGCTAAGGAAGCAAGTAGGAAGGTGGCACATGCAGTGAGTGGGAACCAGTTAGCTTTCTTTAGTACTCAGCAGTGATATTTGGTTCCTGGGGACAGGTGGATGAATTTGCAAATAGCATTGACTGTAGTTTGTCAGATGTGTGTGTTTTAGGAGGAGTTAAGTTAGTATGCATGAGAACACATTCCAGTCTCTGGATGAGAACAATGCTGGCTATAGCAGTGCACAATTGGAGAGTCAGGTACTTAGAAACTGAATAGGAGGCCTTAGGTTGTAGGGTAACCTTACTGCATATCATTACAGTAACTATACTTGATGTACATCCTCTTATTACTGTATTTGGAATTGCTAGTCTTAATTTCTTCAGCTTCATGTACATGAATTTAACTCCTACCCTTGCATCGGTCTGTACTTTGTTTGTTTAACCACTGTTACCCACATAGCTGCAAATGTCTTTGCAGTTCATACTACTCTTAGTTGCCACCTCCTTAGTCTGGAATGCATTTTCTTTCTGCTTCTTTGCATAAGTCTCTCCAGTAATATTTTGTTCAGTAGTTTCATAGGTTCATAGGTGTGTACTAGGCTAATGGCCCTGGGGCCTTTATAAGCCTAGCGGATAGAAGTGCCCTGGCATCGTTAAACCCAGTGTTAGTTCCCACTGCCTCTATCAAATAGAACCACTGGAGTGATCCCCTGGGTGAACTTTCTGTTTCCCATCCACTCATCAAGATTTCTCTTGAAGAGGGCTAGTGAGGTGCTCTGCTTGACAGAGCATGGGCAGTCTCTGGATTATGAACCTGTCATTCCAGCATGTTCTGTTGATTGTGGTAATGAGGTTGAGGTCTCTGGAGCATGTGGTGCAGAAGGATTGGGATTTCTTTAGATGTACCATTTCTAACAGAGCTGGGTCAGACATGGCTTTGTAAGTCAAGCAGAGATCACCTCTTAGTAGACGATATGAGACAGAGAATAGCTGGTGTTTTTTTTTTAGTCTGTCTGCCTAGGACATGTGTTTAAGGCCTAGGATCCTCTATGTGAGGTACTTTTGTGGCCTCTCCAGCTCTTGCAGGTGGTGTCTAGTGAGGTACATGCCAAATGAGGCATTATACTCGATGATTGATCTAATGAGGGAAGAGTAGAGAGAGATGATGACCTCTTTCTTCCTGGATGCAAAACCCTTGTAATGAGATGTGCCACATAGAAGGACTTTGTGGTGGTCGAAGGAGAAGCTGCAGTCAACCTGTGTCCCCAGATCTCTTATAATGCCTTCAGTGTTTAGTGGGCTCCCATCGATGTGGTAATTAGTGGGAACTGAGTTTTTCCCAAAGGGGATGATGACACATTTTTTGGCATTAAGCTTATGGCCATGGTTTTGACACCAGTCATTGGTGTCAGTGAGGCCTTTCTGTAGGATGTCTGCATCACTTGGAGAGTTAATAATGGCTCCCAGCTTGCAGCCGTCTGTGAATTTGGTCAGCCAGAGTCCCTCCGTGTTGGCCTGGACTTCTGAGAAGTAGATGGCAAACAGGAGAGGACTCAGGATTGATCCCTGTAGGACACCACTCATGACTGGTCGGCAGTCTGACTTGGAGTCCACTACTTTCACACTGTGGGTTTTATCTGTGAGCCAATTTGCAACTCACCTAATGATACAGGGGTTGATGCCTAGTTGTGTTTTCTATTCTTCTCTTGTTACTGATCTAGTTCTTCATGCTTATAACCTAATTGGTCTGCCCTCATACTAATTTATCATTAATTGTTACTTTTCACTTTTTGTTCTTTGTTCTTGTTTGACTTACTTTTGACTTTGTATTGCTTTCCTGATTTTTTTAGTATTGAAAGAGATCATTTGTTTTCCCTCACAGTATGGAGCTGGAAAGAGATGTAGTTTCACAAGATTTTCCTGACCAGCACTTTGCAAAAACAGGTGGCTATATTTACTTGGTTTTGCTATCCAGTCAGCATGCCTTATTGTTTTTTCACCAGAGTAATAGAAACTACATATTTACACACATCACTTTTGCAGATTAAATTGAGCTTTACTAAGTGGATGTCAAAGACTCTGCTTGGAAGATGAACAGAGTAGCAGTGACCCAGTACTAATAGAGTAGCCACTAATAAAATAATAACAATGGATATGCTTGCTACATCAGTGATGTATGATTCCTTGTATTCCTGTTATTCTTACTATACATTTTTCAAGAGTTTAAAGCAAAACATTACTGATGTTGAAACATCCCTGATGATTTGACTTAAGAAAATAAGCAAATCAAGCAGTTATATGAGTTTGAGATAAAGTAAGCAAAAATGAAATGCAACATAAATGGATTGACGCTGTCCATTTACAGGAACCCCACTACAAAAACACCTCAATGGCCTACCACCTCTTCAAGTCATACCTGAAAATGGGCAAAATGCTTATTCGACTTACCATGTTAAGCACATATAATTGACCTCATGGACTTAAGTTATTGTATTATGTGCTTAAGTCTAGAAGGGTTGATAGGAAATCACAGCTTCATTGCCACACCTACACCAATGGAAAAAAGCTTTTTCCCAGGCAAGATACATGATATTCAAGACCTTTATAAGCTAAGCAGAAAGCAGGTCAGAAATGAACAACTCTGGCAGTCGTGTCCAATTGTAGCTTATAAAACAAGCCCAGGATACATCTTAAGACTGGCAGATGAATAGATGTGTGGTCAAATTAAAGAGAGAAAAGTAGATTAAGTAACATAACTGATAATGTCGTACTAGTACTCCATGAGAAAAAGAAGCATTTAATTCAAGGGCAACATCAACTACCTTTCATCTGTTCTGTGCTTGAAATGAGTAACTTGTATATTAGCAGTCACTCATTTTAGTATTGCATCATTGGCAGCATATTTTGTGTGTTAGAATGTGTGTATCCCTTCCCCCTCTGCCTAAACAATTATATACGATATGAAATAAAAAGCTTAATTTTACATTAACCTTCGGCATATTAAATCCAGAAACATATTGTTAGCTGGCATAGACAAAGCCAGCTGATAGTATATACTTATAAATCTATCTACATATATATTTTTTGTTATGTTACTTATGTAATTTCTCAATGTTCTTTGTCCTGTATGAAGTTATTATTTTCTGTCTGTCTTGATGTGGAGCTTTTCTCCCCAGGCCTCCACTGAAAACAGGTAATCACTACACAGTCGAACTTTCCTAGTTACCAAATGTGCAATAAAATAAATGACTATATCTATTTTATAGCTAATGCATAAGACAATAGCTTTATTCAAATATTACTAGAATAGGACTTTGCAATAGTCTTAGGTATACTCAATTCAGAAATATATTCTTCATGGGAGTAGCATGTGTACTGTACAGCAAATGAATAAAAAATAAATATTTTACTAATTAATCAGTTAATTAATTTTGTGACCTCATAAATAAGTTGTATAACTAGAAGAAGAAGTCAGTATTAGAAGAGATGTCAAGAAACACAGCAGATTTCCAGTGTTAGTTGTAAGCTTTATTATTACACTTTTACGCACCTTGCTTCCTGGTGGCATGAATTCTCTGTGAGCTATACACCCATTCATTCTTCTTAGGGTAGGAACTGTTCCCACCCAATTAATTCCCATGAGGTGAGAGCCAAATGCAAAGAGCCATCATCCTGGCAGCCATTTTTAGGAGTGTGGCCTAACCTCAATCCTGGTGGTGATATGAGCTCTGTGTCACCACAGAGGGATTTCCTGTGTCTTTGATATGAAGGCTGGCTCCTTGGCAGACCCAGCCATATCTCTTCCCTCCCATGGCAACTTCTCGTGGAAGCAGCCTACACCAAGCCACTGGAGCTCCAGGTAGTGTAAGGGGGTAGAGCCAGACCAACCCTTCCCTCCAGGCAAGGACAGCAATGCAAGTTGTGCATATTTTAACTATTCTTCTCGGCTCTTCCAGCCTCTTGAGCCACTAATCAGTCTTGGGTCATATGGGTCACAGTCAGAGCTTTATCCCTTTGCTCCATAGAATCAGGTTAATGTTACTAGTAAACTTTTGTTCTGAGACCTAACCAGCTGCCAGACAGTAAAATATTTCTGCTTATTACTTTCTAACACTGACCATGACTCCAAATCTATAGGAAATGGCCTAACATGAGAAAGAAGAGGGAAGCCTTCCTTTGAGAGAATTTAGGTCAGGCTATCCCAAAATGCTGGATGCCAGGTTTCATGTTTGTGACTAACTATGCTGAAATACTCTTTAATTATGAAACATGACCATTTAATTCACAATGCTTTTTATACCTAAGTGTTTTAATACTACAAAATTGATGTGTTCATTGGCATTTGTAAAAAAAAAAAAGGGTAGCTTGACTGGGCATAATCCATTTTTGTCTCCACAACAGACATTTAGAGGTGTGCATGTTATATAACATTAGCAGTAGCATGCTTTCAGATATTGTACTAAAGCTAAAAGTGCAGCTATGAACTATTTATGCACACTATAATAATGGAGTAAGGCGTTTGTATAGTGTACCATAGTACATACAGAGTGCAGAACTTATGGAAAAATACATGTAAACTGTATTCACTTAAAGTGCTTGTACAGTGTAGAACAAAACACTGAATTTAGATTGACATACTTTGTGTACATATAACAACGAAACATCTCAATAAAACGAAAAGACTAACAACTGAAATGAAATGAAATGAAACTATGTTTAGTTACAGAGGAAGAGGTAAGATCTTTCTATGTCTACTCTGTGAAATTACACTATTTAACCTCAGAGCAGTAATACTAACAGACACTTGTGTTTAGTAGGAATATAGGTTTAGCAAATCGCTTTTGCCATTATCTATGAGTGCACATTCAATGTTGTGGGGTCTTTCGGCTTTTAGTAGGGTTACCACCTGTCCCACTTGGCGAGGGACAGTCCCTATTTGGGCTGTTGTGTCCTGACCAAAAATATTAAAAATGGCAAATGTTCTGAGATTGTAAGACATAATTATGTCCCATATGTAATGTAATAGTTGCATAAAACAGTTATTTTTGTATCTAAAATACCTACATGTTACAAGAAACAGGATAAGCAACTGAACTGCTACAAGCATAAGCTTATATTTAGGCAAAAAAGGAAAGTTCTATCCTTTGTACTGACCGTGGGTTTGTGTCGGCCTGTAAAATCTGATGTGTGTCCCGAAAATGTCCCACTACGGCCATTTGAAAAGGTGGCAACCCTACCGGTTAGGGGTCGCCACAGCAGAACTCCGGTCCGCTAATGATTGGCAGTAGATTTTTACGTGCCGAGTTGCCAGCCCTGATGCACAACCTTCAACGAAGGTACGCCCATTCACGCATGTCTCCACACAGAAGACGATTTAGCTGAGAATCGAACAGGACAATGTCTTACTGTGAGGCGACAACGTTACCGCAGCACCACCACCGCATGAGTGCACATTCACTGTGAAATGTGCAAATCACAAGCTGCTAGTTTTGGTGAAGAACGACTTCTGTGTCTCAGGTGTACTTTCCTGTGTGAGCTGTCAAGTATGCACTACATCCATAAAAAGCCACTCAATTCAAGATATTTTGATTTTCTGCCTCATCCAAAAGCTATGTACTGTGAAGACAAAGTATTACATTTTCTATGTATAATGTATTTTTTTCTTTTTATGCCTTTTGCATGATATGCAAATGCTCCAATTGTGCTACTTTGCTAAGTAAGCAGTTTTATCTTTTTATTTAACTTTCTGAGAGCACAACCATTCTCTATGACAGCAAGGTAACTGTTATTACAGAAACTAAGATTATGTTGCAGGCATTGCTAGTCTATATAGCTTGAAAAAGGCCACTGTGACCTTAGGAATAAATGTTGATGTTTTGCTTCACTTCTTCCAAAATAAAAAAAGCTGGACCATCTTGCCCAACAATGCAATGGGCATAAGGGTTATTTATGTTATATGCAATTCCTCAGGTCTCTTATCTACCCGACATCCTTAGTGGGAGTGGTGTGAGAGATCTTGAGATAATCTAGTGATAGTAGAATTTGGTTTGCATCAATGAGATTCTAAAATACAAGGGTGAGTGATGGTGGCAAGATGGCTGTAACAGCTGCTGTTGTTTTTAAAACAAAAAGGTCACTAAAGGTGCTGTGCTGAAACTCACAATTGTTTTGAACATGCTTTATTTCCCAAGAATTTGGATTACAGTAAGGAGCTTGTTTCATGTTTAAGAAAAGGAGCACTAGCAACTAAGAGTGCTAACCCATGAATAGATCAGTGCAGGCACAAAATAAGGTATTAGTTAAAAGGACAGAGTAGAATTTCAGCAGCTTTCACATGCCTTGTCAGTTTACTTTCCCCCCAGGTGACATTAATGACATACCAGGAAAAGGATTGTTAGTTAGTTGCAAGAAACTGAAATACTGCACGTTATAAGCTGTCTAAGCCAGCGAGTAAGCAGACTCTAACCTTTAGTATAAAGGACTGCTGCATATTACAGTCGTGCCCACTGATAAGGGTAACAGCTCTAAAGCAGGCATTCAGGCTCATCAAATGAATTTATTAAGCCAAGCTTATTGAATTTGAGGTTGCTGTATCCTTTTATTTGAAATGCAGTGACTAAGTGTTATCTTTGTGAATGGGGTAGATGGGTCTCTTCTACATAGATGATATGAGAGCTTTATCCCAAAGAAATATTTTTAATTCTGTGCTCATCAAAATGTAATTTTCGGTGAAGTTGTTTCAGCCATATGGTCTTTTACCATAAATTTACTGGGGAATCATCCACTTCTTCCAGAGTAGCCAAAATTCCCAACTGCAGGAAACGTCAACCAGTCAGCTGTAGAAGGGACTGGAATAGGGTTAGATCTTTGGTGAATGAAGGCTGAGGGGCAGAGAAAAACAGGATGTTAGGATGCAGGCATTTACTGCTAGATTGTAAAGAGAGATGGAGAAATGATTAGTTTAATTTTGATCAGGGGAGAATGAAGCTGTCTGGACCAAGTCCCATGCAGGTAAATGGACAGGGAAAACATCATCTCCAGGACTGGGTGCAGGAAAACTAAAATGGAACACAGTTACTGAAAATTAAAAAAAAAAAATATGTCTGTTTTCTTAATATTATTTTTTTTATTTTATTTGAATGATTATATTTATAAGCTGTTGTTTCATCACAGTTCTAAAAGTTATAGCTATGCTTTTAACTTACTAGTAAAGCACAAGATGCCTTAAATAAATAGAGACATTAAAGCTGTATGACACGTTATGAAACAACGAGAGATGCATTTTAATATAACTCGGTGAAAAACACAAAGATAAGTTTTAGGTTCTGGAAATTAATTAAACTCCTTGCAGAAGTCAACCCAACAATGATAGGTTTAAAAAGATTGCTGACATTTGTTATTAAAACTGCTGATCAGGTAGAGAATACAATCTTCCCAGACCTCTTCTGCTGGAGTTAACCACTGCAGGTAAAAATGCAGTCAAAGGATCTAATCTTTGAGAAAGAGTAGAGGTCATAGTACTGTTGGGCAGAGCTGTCAAAAATATTCTTGTTCAGATAAAGACTGGGGTAGCAGTGACAGAACAGAATGACAGTCATAAAATACTAAAACTAACACTAATCATATCCCTAAGATAATTCCAGAATGTTTCCATGTTCATGTTTTAGTTGGGAAAAGAAAAAATAGGAAAGATCTAATGAAAAGTCAAAAAATTACTGTCAAAAAAAAAAAAATATGGCAAAAACAGGAGAAAAGCATGAAGAAGGACCAG
The DNA here is from genome assembly GCF_019279795.1 of Protopterus annectens. Lineage (NCBI taxonomy): Eukaryota > Metazoa > Chordata > Ceratodontiformes > Protopteridae > Protopterus > Protopterus annectens. The sequence goes on along the minus strand of NC_056746.1, from coordinate 950,147,031 downwards.
ACTCTATGGTTGTTATATATAGTTGTTAGAACAAGTTATAAAATGGCAGTCAAATATGGAAATGGAATCAAAAAGGGAAAAGGTAAGGTGATGATTGAGATGAGATTTTTGATTTTCATCAACTTCATCATCAACCATTTAATGACAGTTGTGTACAGTTGTGAGGATGATGGATTGAAAACTACTAGAACACAGAATTTTTTTTTCTAGCTAATAGAATTGAAATTCTGGTGGAATGCTGTATTGGACAGCAAAAGAATACACACCATATGATAAATGACATGACCCATAAAAAAGCCCAAAAACAAAAAGAGAAATGTTCAGTCTTCGTTAGTCTAAGAAGAAGAAACAGAATGCAATTCTTATCCTTCTAAGACACAGTGTAAGAAAGTTGATAAATAATTCTTCATGTCAGTTACAAAAGAGCTAGAGATGATGACTATAAATAAAAGGGAACAGTGACCCTAAACATCACAATTAAAGGTGCAAACATATGTATCACTCTGAAATACTCAACATCCTTATGCTTTGCCATTCTTGTAGCTTTTAATTTTATTATTTTAGAGTTGTTTCTTCCTTGTGGACATTTTTATTAGCAATAGTGACTATGAAATGTGACTATGGTATGCAAATAGTGCCAAAAGACTTTAATTCACAGTGCTTCTTGTATACACATCTACATCATCAAGCTATGACTAAGATTATTTGAAATCTAGAGGGTTATCCTACTGGTGGATGAAGTTTGAACTCTCAAATTTCAACTGCCCAAGCTTCAAATTGTCTGTGATTGAAGTTCCTTCACAGGAAATCACTGATATTGTCACTAAAAAAAACTTTTTAGGTTTTTAAAAAGTTTAAAATCAAAAAAAAAAATTTTTTTGCAGCATGTTTTGGCAAATGCATGGATGATTAGAACTCTCCCAAAAAAAAAATATTAACAAAATGAAAAAAGTCAAAAAAAAAAGATCAGATTGGCTCTGCCTGGATGCCAAAAAAAGAAGACATTAGAGAAAGAAGAAAAAAAAAAGAAAAAATGGAAAAGAAAAAAAAGCTGGAAGAATCTTCTAGTTTCAGCATTGGTACAAAAGGTAGCTTGAACTAATTTAGAGGAAAAAATCATATACACTCAGAGATGCTTAAAATATGTGAAACACTGAATGAATCCTCACCACTGACACTGAGTTCCAGATGCACCTATCTGCATCAATTTGAGTTGTTTTGTTTTGTGTTCTTGCTTCATTTTTGTGTTCCTGCTTAAAGTTAAGCACACACACACATACACACACACACACACACACACACACACACACACACACACACACACACACACACACACACACACACACACACACACACACACACACACACACACACACACACACACACACACGCACACACACAACAATACACACACAAAAGCATTGATAAGATCTGGTGAAGCTTCTGGAAGTTGTAAAACAATTACAGACTTTTACTCCTCCTCCTACACAGACTAACAAGCCATGCTTCTTACAGACATTGTCTCTCTGGCTTCATTCAAAACTGTGAAATAACATATTTATGGCCTAGGCCCAGTAATTCAATTTTCTTACTATTTCTTAAATTCAGGTGCATTGAGATTAGCCTCTTTTCTTCCAGTATCCTCTGTTACAATATATACATTAAAACAGTTACAATAATGCATGCAAATTTATTTTCTGCCCAACAGTGCACACTGTTGGTACATTTTTAACACAAGCAGCTTTACAAACACATTTTTTCAATACAAGCATCTGTACAAATCAGTTTAATATACAAATAACATATAATTCTTTACTACAGTCCAGCTAGCTGTGCTGGCATATGTTACACATCCACTGCCCTACTTCTCCTGGCATAGCTGACAATACCTCACATTGTCACAGAATACATAAAGGTAAATAACAAAAGGTTGTAAAAAATAGAAGAAACATTATTTAGCTATTCAGATGAACTGATAAAACAGCAAAAATCAGAGACTCAAATAAGTAAAAGGCTGGTTGAGCATGATTTTTCCCATGAGGAGATGTTTCAAAAATAGTAGAGTTAGAAGATAGAGCACGCAGAGAAAATTTTATTTATTTTATTTATTTATTTGCTTTTGTTTACTGGGAAAGTGCACTGGGCCTAAAAAAGGCATTTTCAGTGGATGCCCGGGGAGAAATGCTCCACAAGTACAGAAAATTAACAGTTACAATTACAAAGATCAAATTACATAGAAATTACACAAAAATTAAAAAGCAATTACAAGAATAAGTGTGTATGAATTGTTGAGAGAACCCTAACAAAAGTATACAATTTTAAACAATCAGCAGAAAAATAAGTATCTATATAGCTTATTGGTTCTATAAACTCTGTACGGTAATACTATCTCACACAGAAACAGTGGTGGCAAGAATCTGAGATTTTCTGTTTTACCAGTGAAACTAGAAGGATGTCTGCATTACTTTTATGAAAGCACAAATGAACAAATGGACTGGTGTTCCACAGCAGGATTTATTAATTGAGAGAGAGTGCATTATGTGTATGCTCCAAATATGGCAATGAGTAAGCAACCAAGACCTAGATTAGTAAAGATGCAAACATACCACCATATAGAGGTGCTCCTGACAAAATTGTGGTTTAAAGGAAAAACATTACAAATTGTGGACACCAGAATATTTGTAGAAAATGATTACTCACTGTACACCAGGCAGAATGAAAGCAAGTTTATCTGGGCAGTCAGGGGATGTTGAGAGTCAGGTTGTTGTTGTGTCTTTCGGCTTTTCCCAGTTAGGGGTCGCCATGGCGGAACTCTGGTCCGCTAATGATTGGCAGTAGATTTTTACATGCCGAGTTGCCAGCTCTGATGCACCTTCAATGAAGGTATGCCCATTCACGCATGTCTCCACACAGAAGACGCTCTAGCTGAGAATCGAATGAGACAACGTCTTACTGTGAGGCAACAATGCTACTGCAGCACCACCACCGATGTTGAGAGTCAGGTGTGAGATTTAAGCTGCTGTATCCAGCTGTGTTTAAAATATTTTTCCAGGAGCATCAAAAACATTTTTGGATGTAGAATAGGTCAAGGAGGAAATAAAATAGTCTTGCCTACAGTAAGATACAAGCAGTGAAAAATGCTTTTAGTCACTTTAGTTGTATATAGACATATTTGTTATCAACCAAACAAGAGGTTGTGGACAATAATTAATAAAGAGTTGAATGAATTTATCTAACAGATGAAGAGGGCAAGAAATAAGTGGGATAAGCTGATTATCCCAATAGAACAAGAGATGGTTTAGGATTACCTGATTTGACTGGGTATTTTAAAGCTACACAGTTAAGGCTCACATACCTAACACAATCAAAAGGTTATAATTCAAAGTGGAAAAGGATGATGATGAAGCTTGGGGGTGAGATTCAGGAAATAAGGAGAGAGAGAGAGAGAGAGAGAGAGAGAGAGAGATTCTGGATGCAGATATTTGAGAATTACAACCATAAAGAAAATTTTATTCAAAAAGTTGTAGAAAATATTCTAAGAATTACTCCAATATGAGAATGGAGAAAGAGCATTTTACCAATAGGGATGACTATAAGTAGGGGTACAGAAAATAGACAAGAGGTGACTGGAATTTACTGGAGAAAACTGGCAAAGGAAGCAATGCAGTGAGAGCAAATAACTAGAAAATGAAATGTAAAATAACAAAAAACTAATGTGGAATAGTCCAAAGAGCAATCCAAAACACTTTATTCACTGCAGCACAAGAACTGTTGGTTAAGTGCTTTCATCACAAAGTGATATCATCAGAACCAAGAACAGCAAACAGGAAATCCTTTTATGTATAAAAAAGGCACCAAACAAGTGCTAAACCCCTCCTCAAATTAAAGAAAAAACATTCACAAAACTATTGATGCAACATTTTAAGAAAATGCAGTTAAGAAAAATACAAGATAAAAAATAAAATGCAAAATGTAAAATATCACAATTATAAAATGTAGTTTTAACGAATATTAGCTCTTCTTTTGAGCTCACTGGAAATAGAAATAGTGTCATTCAAACCCGGGAAACAGCAGGCATCAAAGTGTAACTTCCAAAAAATTGCCTCTGCAGTAAGAAATTCTGCCAGTCACCAGGGAAAACATCAATCTTGACTTGCTCTAAAATCAAAAATATAAACTGTCTAAAACCAGCGCACAGTCCAGCATGTCTAGCTGGGCACTTTTGTCATTTTTCCTGATACTGTAGTCATGCTGGTAAATTCTTTTTTTAAGGGAACTGACAGTCTTACCAACATAAAAAGCAGTGCAAGAGTCACACAGAGCAAGATAAATAACCCTTTCAGAATCACAGTTAAACTTGCCCCCATGGCAAACAGTAGTCAACCTGGACAGTCATGTGTCACCTGGGGATAAACAAATAAAGGGACATTGATTGCAGTGTCCACATTCCCTAGTGGTGGGTGGGCAGCCCCCCCCCAGCCACCTGCATTTCCAGTAATGATTTTATGTCCCTCTTGTTTTTAAAAGTAAATGATGGATCAGCAGCAACATTTTTGTTGATATCCACAGTACTAGAAAGTAGGCACCAGTTCATTTGCACAATCTTCTGGATATCTCCAGCATCAAGTGAATAATATAAAACCATATTTTGTTTTTGTCTGATGTGCTGGTACCATCCTGCAAATGCACCAAGCCAGAAAGAATAATAGGAGGATATCAGTCACCCCAGAGGGCCCAAATTTCATCCTGCAATTTATTCAACAAGTCCTATCGATATCCTCTATTAAGGAACATACTCTTTAAAAGTTAAAACTGCTTCAAACAAACACCATAATCTGATGTCAACCTAGAAATTCTAATAAGTTGACTCTTGACCATCCCCTTCTTTTGATGAAAAAGGTGGCAACTGTCAATGGGCAGAAAAGCATTACAAAAAGTAGGTTTCCGATATATTTCTGTTCCAAACCCTCCATCAGGTAGCTTTGTAATCTCTATATCCAGATAGTGAATACTGCCTTCACTAACAGTATATGTAAACTCAAGGAACAAAGTACTGGTAGCCAAGACTTCCACAAATTGGATGAAATCCTGATGGGAACCATCCCATATTATCAACAAATCATCCAAAAACCTGAAATAGCCCCTACATTTCTTAAATTCAGGGCATTTGAAGACAAAGTCCAGTTCCCAACTTAGCAGAACAATGTTAGCAAAGAAGGGGGCACAGGATGGACCCATTGCCACACCTGATATTTGTTTGAAAAACTCACCAACACATGATAGGAAGTTGTTGCCAAGTACAATTTTCATCAATTCAGTGACCAAATGCACCCCCTCAAAATTAAGGCCACCAAATCTAGTAACCACCTGACCAAACCAATTCAATCCCATGTCCTGTAGGATGACTGTGAACAACCTTTTGATGTCGCATGTTGCAAGCAAAATAGTACCACTGGAATCAACCCCCCCTTAACTTGTCAGTGGGATCCCAAGAATCCTTGAAAATATGTAGGAAGGGAGACAAGATCTTCTACAGTTGGTGATCAATAAATTTGTCCAGGGGCTCAGTAATAGAGCCTCAAGCTGACACAGTAAGACGTAGAGGTGCATCGTCCAAAGAAGAATGAATCTTTGAAATACCAAAGATCCTGGGAATAACAGGATGCTCAACCATCAAATAATCATACACACTCCGAGAAATAAAATCCAGTGCCAAAAGTTCATCCAAGGCTATCCTAATGGCTCGATGGGTAATGTTGATTTCGTTGACTGAAACAACAATGTATACATTGTAGTCATTCAACAGTTTATACAATCTCCCAGCATAGTCGTGAGTGTCTATAATAACAAGACCTCCCCCCTTTTGTCTGGTTTCATGCACCTAATGCTCCTGTCCTTAATAAATTAATTAAGGAGTGCCCTTTGGTTAGATGCCGTATTGTAGTTTTTTTTTCTTTTCTTTTCTCTTTGATCCCCCTAGATCAGAGGACAAGGCCTGTTGACTATCTCTCTGGCACATCTTTTCAAAGACACCTAGAGCAGCGTGCAAGTAGGATTGATCACACTCTTTTTCTTTGGACCAGTAGCAGCATGCTGGTAAGATACATGATCCTCCATAATTAACCCAAGATTCATTTTCCTAGTAAAGATTTTGAGATCAACAATGGTGTACTCTATGGAGGCTTTACTAGCTGGTATAAAGTTAAACCCTTTCAAAAAAAACTTTATGATGTTCTAAAGATTTTATAAATGACCCATCTTGATTGTTGTTAATGCTGGCTGAGGTTGTGGGTATGCTGGTGGTTGTGTGTTTTCATGGCATTGTGCACTGCAAAAAGTAAACTGTCGGGCAACAACCCTGCAAAACTATAAGGTGGAATGAGCAAGTTCTGACAGCAACAGTGGGATTTTTTTTCTGCTGCACTTGTATTTTTGATTTGAATGACAGTATTATAGTTTTTGAATAATAAGCAGGTTTGAATACATACATATATATGATGGTTCATTTATGAATTTCAATCAAAGTCTTGGAAATGGATCTTATGAATCTTGGTGAACAAAAATGCTCCAACTAAATAACGGATTCATGGCAAAAAGATTAAGGGCAGGGCAGGTTCCTAAGACAGCAGCTACTTGTGGGTGCCAAATGGGAGTTTCATCAAATCATCCTTTTGTTTTGAGTTTTTTGGCCTTTTGAGGGACAGGGAGATGACTTTCACTACTTATTAAGGATGAAGAGAGATGAATGTGTTGAAGGAAACAATTTTAAAAATCACTGACTCCATTGTGAATGATTGGATTTCTCAGACACTGTGACCACTACAATAAGGTTTTGTGACTGTTGAAGGTAAACTCTTTCAGTCTAGGCCAGGAAAAGACTGGTTTTGATCGTGACGGTTTGCTCACTGCTCTGAGCCTGATGGGAGGCTGAAGGGGGCTTAGGTGAGGGTTGAGGATTTTCCCTGAGTTGAGGATTTGTCCTGAGTGGAAAAAAAACACAGGTACAGAATCAACAGTATGCTGGGGGGCACCAACCATTGCCAATAATGGGGGTAATGTAATTCTTGAATCATTTCATGCCCTACCTGACCAGACACGACAGGTACTGTTTCAATTACATCTTTTTTTTATTTTACCATTATAACTATACAGAGTGTAGGGGATTACAGGATCATCATGAGCCCCTTTTTTTCTTTTGCAGTGGTGATGGACAGCTTGACAGACAGCAGAGATCAGAAGGAGTCCCCATGGACTATGATGTTTGCAGATGCAGGTGGAGGAGGAGAGGGAGATGAGCCAGAGAGAGAGAGAGAAGAGAAATGAAGGTAAAGAACATGTGTGTGATGTGAAGGGAGGGGAGAGGGAAGGGATGGGGAGGGGGGAGTAGAAGAAGCGGCAAGGTGGAAGTTTAAGTACTTGGGATCAACAGTTCTCTGAGTAATGGTGTGTGGAAGAGAGGTGAAAGGGAAGGTCTAAGAGGAGGGTGAGACAGCTATATTATATGGGTTGGAGAAAGCAGAGTTGAATTTAAAAAATTTGTGTTGGGTGGGGTGTGTGACGAGGGTGATAAGATTATAATAGAGGATATGCCCATCCAGGAAGGTTTGGGGGGTTTGAGAGAGAAGCAAGAGAGGCAAGGTTTTGGCATGTGCTGAGGAGGAGGATGCAGAGTATATTGAAAAAAAATGCTAGGAGGGGAAAGCCAGGTAACAGGAAAAAAGAAAGAGGCCTAAGAAATAAGGCTTATGGATGTGAGAGAGAGGGACATGGTGTGAATGGTGTGACAGAGCAAGATGCAGAGGACAGGAAGAAATGGAAACAGTTGATCATGGTTGGCCCCAAACATCATAAAGTTTTTGAAAGTTTTTTTTGTTTACCAGCTAGCTAGCCCAGTCAGAAGAGACACCTTTTTTTTGTTGAAATCAAAAAAAAAACTAGAAAAATGAATCTTGGGTTAATTATGGAGGATCATGTATCTTGCCAGCATGCTGCTACTGGTCCAAAGAAAAAGAGTGTGATCAATCCGCCCTGCACTCTGCTCTAGGTGTCTTTGAAAAGATGTGCTACAGAGATATTCGACAGGCTTTGTCCTCTGAGCTAGGGGGATCAAAGAGAAAAGAAAAGAAAAAAATTCTACAATATGGCATCTAACCAAAGGGCACTCCTTAATGAATTTATTAGGGACAGGAGCATTAGGTGCATGAAAGCAGACAAAAGGGGGGAGGTCTTGTTATTATGGACACTCACGACTATGCTGGGAGATTGTATAAATTGCTGAATGACTACAATGTATACATTGTTGTTTCAGTCAACAAAATCAAAATTACCCATCGAGCCATTAGGATAGCCTTGGATGAACTTTTGGCACTGGATTTTATTTCTCGGATTGTGTATGATTATTTGATGGTTGACCATCCTGTTATTCCCAAGATCTTTGGTATATCAAAGATTCATTCTTCTTTGGACAATGCACCTCTACGTCCTACTGTGTCAGCTTGAGGCTCTATACTGAGCCCCTGGCCAAATTTATTGATCACCAACTCAAGAAGATCTTGTCACCCTTCCCACATATTGTCAAGGATTCTTGGGATCTCATTGACAAGATAAGAGAGGTTGATTCCAGTGGTACTATTTTGCTTGCAATGTGCAACATCAAAAGTTTGTTCACAGTCATCTGACAGGATATGGGATTGGATTGGTTTGGTCAGGTGGTTACTAGATTTGGTGGCCTTGATTTTAAGGGGGTACATTTGGTCACTGAATTGATGGAAATTGCACTTGGCAACAACCTCCTATCATCTGATAGTGAGTTTTTCAAACAAATATCAGGTGTGGCAATGGGTGCATCCTGTGCCCCCCCCTTTTCCAACATTGTTCTGCTAAATTGGGAACTGGACTTTATCTTCAAATGCCCTGAATTTAAGAAATATAGGGGCTATTTCAGGTTTCTGGATGATTTGTTGATAATATGGGACAGTTCCTGTCAGGATTTCATCCAATTTGTGGAAGTCTTGGCTACCAGTACTTTGTTCCTTGAGTTTACATATACTGTTAGTGAAGGCAGTATTCACTATCTGGATATAGAGATTACAAAGCTAACTGATGGAGGGTTTGGACTAGAAATATATTGGAAATCTACTTTTTGCAATGCTTTTCTGTCCATTGACAGATGCCACTCTTTTCATCAAAAGAAGGGGGTGGTCAAGAGTCAACTTATTAGAATTTCGAGGTTGACATCAGATGATGGTGCTTGTTTGAAGCAGTTTGAACTTTTAAAGAGTATGTTCCTTAACAGAGGATATCCACAGGACTTGTTGAATAAATTGCAGGATGAAATTTTGGCCCTCGGAGTGACCAATATCCTTCTATCATTCTTTCTGGCTTGGTGCATTCGCAGGATGGTACCAGCACATGAGACAACAAACACAATATGGTTTTACATTATTCTCTTGATGCTGGAGATATCCAGAAGATTGTACAGAGGAATTGGTACCTACGTTCTAGTAATGCTGATATCAACAAGCATTTTGCTGCTGCTGCATCATTTACTTTTAAAAACAAGAGGGACATAAAATGTCAACAAATGTAAAATAATAAAATAAATAAAAATAACAATAAAATCATTACTGGAAATGCAGGTGGCTGGGAGGGTCAGCCCACCCACCACTAGGAAATGTGGACACTGCAGTCAATGTCCCTTTATTTGTTTATCCCCGGGTGACACATGGCTGCCCAGGTTGAATACTGTTTGCCATGGGGGCAAGTTTAACTGTGATTATGAAAGGGTTGTTTATCTTGCTCTGTGTGTCTCTTGCGCAGCTTTTTACAATGGTAAGACTGTCAGTTCCCTTAATAAAATAATTTACCAGCATGACTACAGTATCAGGAAAAATGACAACAAAGGTGGCCTGGCTAGACACGCTGGGCTGTGTGCTGGTTTTAGACAGTTTAAATTTTTGGTTTTAGAGAAAGTCAAGATTGGTGTTTTTCTTGGTGACTAGCAGAATTTTTTACTGCAGAGGCAAATGTTTTGGCAGTTACACTTTGATGCCTGCAGTTTCCCTGAGTTTGAATAACACTATTTCTATTTCCATTGAACTCAAAAGAAGAGCTACTATTCATTAAAACTACATTTTATTATTATGATATTTTACATTTTGCATTTTATGTTTTATTTTGTATTTTTCTTAACTGCATTTTCTTAAAATGTTGCATCAGTAGTTTTGTGGATGCTTTTTCTTTAATTTGAGGAGGGGTTTAGCACTTGTTTGGCGCCTTTTTTATACATAAAGGGATTTCCTGTTTTCTGTTCTTGGTTCTGATGATGCTACTTTGTGATGAAAGCACTTAACAAACAGTTTTTCTTGTGCTGCGGTGAATAAAGTGCTTTGGACTATTCCATGTTTGTTTTTTTGTTATTTTGCTTACAGTTTACATTCATTACCTTTTCCTGCATTTTTTAGTATAGAAAATGAAATGCAACAGAGTGAGATGAGGCCAAGAAGAAGGCTGGAGTGCAGGTTAGAGACTATCTTCCCTACTATGGATTGATATCAGAGTACAGGCAAAGAGAAAGGGATGGGGGACCTATAAATGAAAGACCTACTATGGTAGAGTTTTAGTTGAATCTTCAACAGAAGCTTATGTTAAAAGTAAGGATAATTAGTAGTGCATTTAAAATAGTACATGATAAATATAATAATTAGAGGAGGTTAGAAAATATTGGGAAGAGAGACTGGAAAGGAAATCTACAAAGGAACAATAGGAAGACATATGTGTAGCTCGCAAGTATGCAAAAAGTCTAGAATGTTTAAGATTTTTCCTTAGAAATGTTTGCATAGGTATTTTAATACCCCAAGCAGACTTCGGAAAAGTTTTCCTCAGAAGATAGCAAATGCTGAAGGTGGGATGGGAAAGACAGAAGTAATCGGGAACAAGGTTTTTGGGAATGTAATGAGCTGATAGATTTTAAAATTCCTTACAGAGTACTTTTCCAGAAACTTCAGGGGAGCAAATAGTTGTAAATGGGGAATTTACTGTTTTGAGATGGGACATAGGATAAGAGTTTCCTAGATATAGTAAGGCATTATTAAGTTTAATGTTATTGGCTAAAAAAAACAGTTATTAGAAAATGGCATTGAAACTGTGATTGAAGTACTGAATATTGTAAAGGTGATAAAATAACTGGAGGCAGGATTGTTAGAAAATAGAAGGAGCAAATTACATAGACGTGAATGGAATCTGTGGGAACAATGCATGCAGAATAATATTTAGGAGGAGGAGTGAGTTTTAAGGGAAGGCAGGAATTGAGCAATTTATGTAAAACTGGAGTGAATATTTGTTAAAAGTAAAACATATATACTGCATGAAAATAATAATGAAATAATTTGCTAGGCTTTGTTTTCTATCAATATTTGTGTACCTATGTCATTATTTATAATGTTGCTTAATGAAGATGTTTTAAAAAAGCTTCCTTAGAAGAGGACTGTATCAATTAAAAAGGTTTCACATCCCTTCTCCTTAGATTTTGGGATTTCCCCTTCCATTACAGAGGCTGACACTTCTTTTCACTAACTACAATTGACAAGAGATGTGAAGTCAGCAGTTACTTGCCTAGAGAGAGACTTTAATGGTAAAGAGAGCTCCCAATTCAAAATCAGGAGAGTACCTTTGTTACAGATGTCAGAAGAAACATCAGATTTTCAGGGGATAGCTGTGGAAGTCAAGGAACCTTATCTACAGGGTACCACTTCAGGATGCACATTTTTCTAGTAATTAAGCCCCTAACAATGACTACAGAACAGTAGCACACGAGATATTCCTAGCTCTATCCAAAGGCTGTGAGGCTGACCTAGTCCCCTCTTTGAGTGACATAGGTCAGGATCCAGGCTCAAATCCTACACATGTGTTGTCAGATTAAAGTTAAAGGAGAGATCTGTACCCTTCTCCCATTTTTTTGGATGAAGATATGTGTTGTTTCTTAAACCTCACATTTTTTTCCTTCAGTGTATCATTTCTGTTCCTGAGAACCTTTCCTCACAGTCTTCTTGGTCCCCTCATCAGGGGATTAGTTTTAATGATGTGATAACCATAATAGGAGGACGTATGTCATATATTTATTCACAAATGCTACAAGTCCCATATTGCATGAGAAGGATCCATTTTGATTAAGACATTCCAATACATAAGGAATAAGACTTCAAAGCATCCTGACTCACTGCAACCATAGATCCAACAATTTACTATACAAATTTTGAATAAGACCTCTTACATTTACTTTACTCTAAAACCAGAAACTGCTACATTAGCACTTCCAGCAATGTCTGAGGGTCCATGTACATCACTGACACATTCTTGTACTTTACTGTTTACCAGAGAAGAAAGGCTGCTGATAGGTATGGTAAGATGGTTAATACTTCTAGCGCTTTGGTTCTGACAGCTCATAATTATTTGTATCACATGCTAGCCTGTCAAAAATCTTTTATTTTTGTAAATGCAGGAAAAAAAGAACTGATGGACTCTAAGTAGAAGGAGAATCTACTCTCCATAATTAATACTTTTGTGTATGTGTGCCTTCAGAGATTAAAGTACACATATGATGCAGTTGATGCTGTATTCGGGGCTGAAATACTGGTATAGCTATACAGACACCTGACTGGTTGTGATCATAAAGTCTACCTAAAGACATAAAAGACTGCACCCTAACTCCCCAATTACTGGAAACTTTCTGCATGGGATTTAGGAATGGAACTGTGTGCTTGTGTAAACTGCAGCAACCAAAAAGTAGCAGCTTATGCAAATGCAGGAAATGCAATTCAGAGATGCAGGGAGGAATTCATAAACATTCAGCTCTTCATGCTAAGCAAATTCGCACAATGAATGTCCACAGGCAGGTGATTGCAATTCAGAAGATGCAGTTACATAACATGGCCAGCCAAAAAACATGGCTGGCCATGTTATATGCTAATGACTATATAATGGTGTAATGGGTAAGCTAATCAGTCCAAAAAAAACACAGCAGAGCGATTCAAAAGCATTTAAATGTTGCACAGAGATGCTGCTTCTGTTTATATTTGTACGTGGGAGATGCTCACGTTCAAGCAATGTAATCTAATGAATAATCTTATGAGCTTCCATAGCAATTGTAAACTTGTATCGGCAAGATGCTCTACAATATAACTTTAGAAGATAAGCTTACAATGTAACTGTACAACAGAGAAGCAGATCCATACAAATTACAAATGATGAATACAAAAATGCCAAACTGGGACTCAGTGTATGCTGTGCATCACACAAAGACAACCCAAGGAATAATGCATAAAGGGCAGGCCACAGTTATCATCATTTGCACAGGTGGGGAAAGGAGAATAAAAATATACAGGAGCTAAACAGACTTATACAGTAAAAAAATGATGCATACAAAAACAACAGAGTATGTTTAACCATACATAGGCTGGCTATGCTGTGCATAAGACAAAGGCAACCCAAATAGAGCTGCACAAATGACAGGGCACAGTTATAATCATTTGCTCAAGTGGATAAAGGGGTACAGGAGTGCATATTTTTCACAGGGAAATGTGTGAATGGGAGTGCAGTGATGCATAACAATAGAAAGTGCTTCTAGGGAAAGTGTCAGAACTAGTATGAGGGACTTAATGTCTGCAAGGGCCCGAGTCAGTGGAAATGTGGGAGGTGTTGGTGTGTGTGTGTGTGTGTGTGTGTGTGTGTGTGTGTGTGTGTGTGTGTGTGTGTGTGTGTGTGTGTGTGTGTGTGTGTGTGTGTGTGTGTGTGTGTGTGTGTGTGTGTGTGTGTGTGTGTGTGTGTGTGTGTGTGTGTGTGTGTGTGTGTGTGTGTGTGTGTGTGTGTGTGTGTGTGTGTGTCTGCAGAGCCTGATCACTGCCTACTGGGCAGGTCCAGGCCATGCTAGACAGTGGGTTTAGCTTCCCATGCATGCCCCCAAACATGACAGCCAGCTCTGCCAGGAGTTGCACAGGTTGTCCCACAACCAAGATGTTGGTGTGCTAACTGACCAAGGCTGATGTCTGCTGGAGGATGTGCCAGCATAACAATAACCACTACCATGGAGACAGCCTCTCTGGGATGTCAACACATGCACAACTGATGTTGTAGAGGACATGTCAGCACTGTGGGACTGGGATCTTCCTTGATAATAATCAGGTTGACTAACATCCAAGGATGTCACAGATGACTGCCTGCAAGGACAGCCCCTCACCCCTGACAGATGACTCAGAGTAGACATTGCATGTTCCAACATGTGATTCATTCCATTCAACAAATCACACACATGGTTCATGCACTCCTATATACCAGTATACACAGCCTGGATCACTTTCACAGCCTCTTCTCTGGTGGAAATCACCTCTGCCTCCACAATGACCCTACTTATACATTGTGAAGCAGATACTGACACACCAACCTCGGGGGGGGGGGCACTAATTATACCTCCAATGAACACCAGTATCAGCCTCTCTGTGTGGACCCTCAGCTCATGACTGGTAGTGGCAGATTCAGGTATATCTCTACTAGGTGCGAACATATTTTCCTAATCAACTGCATCACCATCAATCTGCCCATTCTCCGATGACAGTGTTTCCCAACTATGCACAGGCATAGAAAATGTGTCCATAGCCTAGGGAGGAGATGTTGATATCACACTCCCTGTGTCCAGCACACACTCCCTGCATCACATAACTGTGCCCTCTCATCTCTGCTATCATCATCAGAGGATGATGATCCTCCAGCATTAGGCAGGGGTAGTTTTACAGTGTTGGTGCCACTCAAACTTTCAACAGTAAAAAGACCAATGAAAACATACCCAGTGTAAGTTTGATCCAGCACCAACATGACACATGTAACTAATATCAGTAAAACAATAAATATATATGATACTGAGGTACAACCATGCCCATTCCTTCTGCAGATTGATGTTGCACCTGGATGCCAGATGTAGCCACATGACACAAGCGAGACTAGTATTTTATATACTGTAATGTGACACAAGTTAGGCAGGTATTTTATACACTGCCAGATGGGTGGCAGCATGGCCCATATTGGTAGCTCAGTGGAAGACCACGATATAATTTACATGCTGACCACCTGTGGCATTAACACTGGTGAAAACTTCACACAAGGCATGGTCACAGAAGGGCTGGTTGTCAGAGGTAGAAATAAAGAGTCATCTACCATAGAGATGGAAGGTCACTAGTATCACCTCATTTTCCACTTCAGTAAACTTGGGCTTGCAGGTTGATGTGGATTTCTGTGCCAGTTTCTTTGGCATATCTCTGTTGGTACTGAAAATAAACTGGAATAATCTGCTGTGTTACAAATCCTAATAGACATATTATAATAATGGTCTAGCTACTGCAAAATAGTAGGGCCTGACACTACAACATGCACATCTACAACCATCAATTGTGCCTAAAGGGAGATGGTGTGCCAAAGTGTACAGATAGAAGGTTGAGACCAATGGTCATGTTGTCATTAACTGTCTGATGATGAAGTTGCTATTTAACATTTATTTTCAGCAGCAAACTGTGGGATGGAGGATTCTCATGTTTCACACCACACCACACCCCATCAATCATGTCTGTCTTTCCTTGCAATCAACCCTGCCCCTCTTACCATCTCACTTCCCCTGAATTCCTATCCCAACATTTTCCTTTTAAAAATAAATAAAAAAAGGCTCCTGTCCCACAAAAAATACTCTGGCCCTTACCTCTCAGCTTCACACATCTATAATTAATGTATAAATCATTGGCTCCTACAGTTCATTTTGCAAAAAGTGTAGATGTATGACTATGCATTGAGGAATTCATTTGGTAAATAATCAAGATATGTATAATTACACAGGATTACTGAAGAAAGAAGTTGGGAGATGATTACTTACTTGTTCATCTTGTATACTGCCCCCGACATGATTCCCTTTTTCATTGATATCCTATACTTCCATTTACAATGTTTAATTTGACCAAATAATTGATAAACACACCACACACATGTTCCAAAAGGGATTATATATAAAAATCCCCTTTCTATGATTGTACATTGTATGACAGTTGGCAGACAGCAATGTTGCTGCTCATATGTAAGCACAGGGAAATGATAGATCTGATGTTGTCATTTTCATTCATTCCTCAACAAATGTTTTCAGATCCACCCATCGGATCTGACTGTGCCACTTTCTACAGATTCTAGGATCTGAATTTCTAGCACTTCCCTTACCCATAATACCCCTGACCATCACAATACCTTAGATCTCATTTGACACTGTTTAAGACCGTCGGGATTGTGACTTCTTGAGCTCCTTTGAGGTTGTGAATGTGTTTTTGCTACTAAAATCTAAAATATTTCTCACTTTTCTATTTATCTATTTTCTATTTAGCTATATATATATATATATATATATATATATATATATATATATATATATATATATATATATATATATATATATATATATATATATATATATATATATATATATATATATATACACCTTTCTTATCCTTATATTGCTACCTCTTTTGATAATTTTTTAATATCCAGCATTGGTAGCTTGTTCTTGCTTTACATTTATACCTGCAGGTACATTTCTTCACTATCATTGTTGGAAGTCTTTCTCTCCTCTTTATTAAAAAATAAGTCTTTCTTGTCTTTTTTGTCTTGTACTTTAACCACTGGATTTAAGAAATGCACTTCCTGTGGGCTTAAGATTCCTAATTCTGATGCCCACAGGGAAAGTATTTATTGTTTAGGCCCAGCACATTCAGTTACTCCCTGTGCTATTTGTGCAGCCTTCAATGCAGGAGCTATCAGCGATCAGGAGGAACAAGCTTATTTTAAAAGGTCTCCTCCCTGCTTTAGCTTCCTTCTCAAGTAGTTCTTCATGGGCTCAAACCCTCTCAGAAATTTTAGGAGCCCAGCACAATCCTGCATGGACTTCTTTACAGACATCATCCTCAGAACCTCAAAAAAAGGTTCCAAAATTATCGCAGCTGAAGCCTTTGGATCTGAAACGGTCTGCAGCTCCTTCTCCTTGACTGTTTTCCCAGGTTCTTCCTGGAGCCAGTGCTTCCGAGGCTGAGGTCCCCCTTTTTACAAGAAACTTGTAAAAAGTCCTCCAGGCCTCCTTCAATATCCTCTTCCATTAGGTCCTCTCGTAGTCCTTCTGAAGTGGAGGTGGATAGGATGATGAGAAAATTCCTCAGAACACAGATCCTGATAGAGGTTTTTCCTGCTCCATCCCTCACTGGATCTGTGAGCAGTCGACCTGCTTTTACACCCATTATTACTCCTTCTCCAATCTGACCACCTCTTTCAAAACCCATGGATCCAAAAGCTCTGGCAGTTCATAGGTTGGGAGTTGATATGTAGATATGAGAGTTCTTCCTACTTCAACTCCTTGACCTGATCAGCCCTGACTCTGTTGGAGCATGATGGTTTTTGGAACCGAAGTGTTGGCATCGGATCTAAGGGGTTGACTTCAACTCAGAAAGTTTTGGAGCTGTCACTTCATCTCAGAGCCTCAGCACTTGATAGATTGGCTCTGACTCCTCCCTCAGAGTGGGAGATCAGGGAGACTCATGGATTATCTGCTCTGAGAGTCTCAGCATTGGAGGGATTGTTCTTGGTCTCTCTGGGGTCTCAATGTCTTTTAGGTGGTGGAGAGCGTCTTCTTTCAGCCTACAGTAGTGTCAGCTCACCCTTCTTTGGATCTGTACACTGTTCCTTCTCTGGATCCTGTGCCTGAGCCTTCACATCCTACACCTCAGGGACAGCCAGCCCAGAACAGCCTCTAAATAGTTCTATATATGCAGCTCCCCATCTCTTCTGATACCTCCTTGGAGCATCCCACTGAGGAGGGCCCTCATAAGGGAACATGCAAAAGGAGGCACCTGGATTCTCCACAGGAATTCCTCACAGAAGACACATATTTTGATGAGTGGGAAGGGTCCCCTAAATCTCCACTGGAAGATGTCTCATTTGTAGACATCCTAGAGATCCTTCACAAGAAAGGTGGTTGATCTGCTCAAACCCCTTCCCAGGAGGAATCAGTGTTTTTGGAAGCCTTCAAATCTGGCCCATCTACATCTTATCCCCTGTGGATGAGCTTATAGATCTTGTCTCCTGCAGGGCATGGAAGAAACTGGACTCTGGTGAACCTATCCCAAAACACTCAGATAAAATACTAAGTGCCCCAGTAGATAAACAGCACTCAGTGAAAGGGATTCCTATAGACTCAATGGTTGTTTCTGCAGCCATGAAGAAGGAGCTTGCAGAACACAGCTCCATTGCCCATCCCTCTAACAGGAACTCTAGGGCTTTGGACAGATTTGGGAAGCAAGTGCTTCAGTGACTTTCGCATTGTGATCACTGAACTACCTGGCACATTTCACCAGATTACAGTGGGACTTAATAAAGGAACTCTCAAACTCTGTCCCAGGGTCCATGTCTGCAGAGGAAGAGAAATACTTTTCATTGTGAGTGGCTACCCTATTATCCATTTCAAATGCATCCATAAGGTTAATCTCACATGCTGCAGAAGGTACCTCAAGGGCAGCTGGATCAGGTATAGCAATAAAAAGAAATATCTGGATGCAGTTATGTGATTTTGAGGAACCCTTCAAGGTGCCATTCATTAATGTTCCTTTTGATGAATCATCTTTGATTGGCCCAACAGTGAAAGAGACTCTCTCCCTTATTGCACAGGACAGAAAGACCTTGTCTGTCATTGGAATTTGCTTTTCTACCCCACAGAGCCCCTTTTCTTGGAACCAGCATGATGGTAAGAAAATGTGGTTCAAGAAGTCTTAAGGTCCTTTTCAAGAGTCACACAGAGACTTTTCCCCCAGTGGCAGAGGGGGAAATAGTTATAATGGCAGACATTGCCCACATGGCACAGAGGGGTCTGCAGAATCAAGGATCTCAAGATTCGTTCTCCGACAGGTCCTTCCAGCATTCCTGAAAGGTTGCCTGACTGTCCCTCTGTGGAGGCAGTCATGGGGTGCTTATCCTTGCACCAAGACTCCTGGCTAGCCATCACAAATGACTTTTTGGTGCAAAGGATGATATCCAGAGGATATGGCATTCCTTTTTTACAAATTCCATTTAAACCAAAGAAAATTTGCCCTGATGTTCCACCTAATCAGAAGTAGCCAGCAGCTCAAGAAATGGCAAAATTGCTAGACAAAAGAGTCATCCAGGAGGTCCCTCCAGACCAAAGATGATCTGGAATTTACTCAAGGTTCTTTTTAGTGCCAAAAAAGACACGGGACCTGAGACCAATTTTGGACCTAGGTTTTCTGAACCAATTCATAAAGAGCTCCAGATTCCACATGGTCATGGTCCAGTCCATTCTGACACTTCACAAGGATGACAGGATGTACTCAATCGATCTTCAAGATGTGTACTCTATCACATCAAAATGAACAGGCATCCTCAAAGGTATCTGCGTTTAAGGCTGGGAGCCAGTCATTTCCAGTTCAGAGCCCTGCCCTTTTGTCTCACTACAGCCTCCAGGGTGTCACCAAATGCATATAATGTAGTACCAGCTCATCTGAGACTGCTTGGATTCCCTATTTAGATGATTGGCGTCTTACCGCATTAACCAGTAATCTACTAATAAAAGTCAGAGATTATTTACTTCACCTGGCACTCTCGCTGGGAATCGCCATCAACATGCACAAATCTCATCTTCAACCAGTTCAAGTAATAGACTTCATGGGGTCTCACTTGGACACAGTCAATTGTCTATCTTTTTTACCACAGAACAGAATTCTTACATTGAGGACACACATCAGGCACGTTCTTTCTATTCCAATGCCCCCAGCAAGACTGTTCCTCAAAGCATTAGGTTTGATGGCTGCCACAATAACTTTGATTCCCACTGCCTGCTTACACATGAGAAATCTCCAATGGACTCTAGTGGTGCAATGATTCTTTCATCGCTATCCCTTGAGTCACCCTATAAAATTGTCTCGAATGTGCAGAAATTCTCTTCTTTGGTGAGGTCAATCAAAGGAGATCAAGCTAGGTCGTCTGCTTATCCTTCCTCCTCCCAGTGCCTCATTGACCACAGAAGCCTCCCATTTGTGTTGGGGGTGCTCATTACTCAGGATGGACTGTTCAATGCATGTGGTCAATACAGGAGACCAATCTGCATATCAATGAGATGAGAGTGGTGCTTCTAGTGTTGCAGGCCTTTCAGAGCTTTCTCCCTCTAGGGACTATTGCAGTACAAATGGACAACATGTCAGTAGTCTGGTACATCAACAAATGGGGGAACCATATTCTACCCCCTTTGTCAAGAAGCAGTGAGGGTGTGGCAATGGGGGATCTCTTCCAACCACTTCCTAGTAGCAATGCACATACTGTGGAAGTCCAACATTCTAGTAGATAGACTCAGCAGGACCATCTTAATGCCTCATGTGTGGTCTCTCAACCATTCAGTGGCAAAAATGATCTTCCACACATGGGGTCAACCTTGCTGTGATCTATTTACATCCCCCTTCAGCAACAAATGCAGCAGGTTTTTTGCCATTATCCCTACTTAGAGACAGTCACTTAGAGATGATCTAGTCCATGTTTGGCCCTCCAGTCTCCATTATACTTACTATCCCCTGCCTCTCATCCCAAATTTTTTTCAGAAAGCACTTTGATTCAGTTCATTGCTTCCTTCTGGCCTAGACAGGTATGCTCACTTAATAGGTTCCCCTTGGACACTTGATCCTGGTCCATACCTCCTATCTTAACCATCAGGACAGATTCACCCAGATACTGTAGGCCTCAAGTCTGACTATGTTTTTCTAATTCTGATGATGGCTAGACATTCCAGGTTTCCTCCTCAGTTCAACAACATTTGGTCACTTCCCATAAAGCTACTGCTAGAAAGTTTAAAAGAGTAAATGGAGAAGATTTGCTATCTGGGCTCATTAGAATCAGATCCCTTCACTGTTCCAATTCCAGCAGTTCTAGACTTCCTTGCTTCAGTTTTCCAGGACGGAGCATGTTTTTCCATTACTAAAATTCAACTGGCAGCCATCTTGCACTATCATATAGGGGATAATTCTTAGTTACTTTATGCACAAATCCTTCTTTTTACCAAAAGTTGCCTCTGAAAACAGTATCAATCAACCATCAATTTGCCGGTTTTCTTCTCTAAATTTGAAAATAAAGTAGAGTACACTCTTCATCTTCTTGATGTACATAGACAGTTGCATTTTTCCTGGACAGAACCAAAACATTCAGAAAATCCATCAACTGTTTGTTTCTTTTCTAACATAAAAATGGAAAGACCAGTGTATAAAAGTACCCTGGCTAAATGGGTCACAGATTGCATTTCCTATGAATATTCCTTGAAACGTATTGCATTACCTAAATAATTTAAGGCACTTTAAACCAGGTCAATGTCTACTTTGGTAGCTTTTTGGGCAAGACCCACTATTGACTATATTTGTGCAACTGCCTCTTGGTCAAATACTCATACCTTTATTGTGCATTACAAACTGGACATCATTTCCAGGAATAGAGCTGCCTTTGGTTCCACATTGCTCCAGAACATCCTCCCATGAGGATCATCCAAGGTTACTGTAGCTGGGGACTCTGTCCCATTCATTGAGGTATGAATGAAAATGACAACATCAGATAAACAAGTTATGTACTCACCATAAAGTTCCATCTGTGTTGTCCATTTTCACTCTTCCTCAATTTCCCTCCCACCTTCCTCCTGTCCTTAACCCTGGGAGAGACCTAATGGAAGACTGGTTAGGAACCATAGCTCCTGTTTGAGCTCCTGATTTTTCATCTACCACTTTCCTGTCATAGTATAATTGTCTTCATATAGTAATATAATGTATATAATAGCAGCAAACTCGATCTGAGGTATTGTGATAGTCAGGGGCATTATGGGTAAGGGAGGAGCTCAAGATTCAGATACTACAATCTGGAGAAAGTGGCCGAGTCGGATCTGATGGTTGGATCTGACCCCATTCATTGAGGAAGAAAGAAAATGGACAACATAGATGGAACATTATGGTGAGTACATAACTTCCTTTTCCCATCCTGGCAAAAACTGAGAAAAATTCCTTTGAATGTGCTATGATCTTACCATCGGTTTTACAAATGAGCTTAGCATAGGTGTGTGTCACTAAACAACAGTGAAATACAATAAAGTTGATATTAATAGTGTCCCTATGAAGGCCTGTATGACTCTGTTTTCATGATGTGATAAGTCTTTTCTCAGTGCACTTGCTGCTGGGTTATAATCCTCTGAGGATGGGGTGTTTTAATGCAATATTATGTTATTAGCATTAACCCATATGCCATTCCAGTATAACATTTATTTAATTTTTTAAGGCATTTCCTAAAAGTGCTTTGATGGCATAACTGTCTATTGCTGTGGTTCAGGGATACAACCAGCCATGAATTCAGATATGGTCAGGTATATTTCAGTAACCATTTGAAATGTTGGGACCTGATAGAGAGAGTCTTGAAATACAGAAACTGAATGGCTGAAAAAACAGACATATATATTAAATTTGAAATAGCCATTCCCCAAAATATTCCCTTTTCTCTGAGGTATGGTGATCTCAGAGTTGGTATACCTACCTTTTGACCAGCATGTGTCCATGCTGTAAGGAAGTCCTTCTATATTGCAAAATGTATAAAAAAGGGATTGTGCCTAGATCTGGGATGTCATTCTCCCCCTTATTTCAGCCCTCATTAAGTCAGTCATTGTATATGATGCCCCCTTGGCATGTATCTGTTCAGACACATGAAACAACTGGAATGCCCACAGAGATAACTTACTAAAAAAATACAGCATGTCCTATATGGACAGTCTCAAAGTCCTGTCGCTATACTTGCTATCCTATAGATGGCATAAAAGGCATACTCCAACTCAGCATTGATGGATTTACTGCACATCAGCAAGTCAAATGGTATCTAAAATACTTGGTCAAAAGATCTAATCCCCTTCTCTAATATCAACAGAATGGTTTGGAGGGACAGATACCATTGCTCTGGAACAGACTCCCAATCCACATAAAACTAGTTCATCCCTGTCAGTAATCAGGTACAATTTGGATATATGATTGGAAAAAAAATTACCCCAGGACAGCCCGCTGTAGTAATAATGAACAGAGGCAGCTACTAAATGCTTTATCCCATACATAGGTCCCCTCACATTATCTATGGCATGATCCCAGTTATTCTCATTAGGGATATTAAATAATTATCAGCCATGGTATGGGTAGGTCAGTGTCTAACCAGATGGGATAGGTTAATTTGAGCTCAAAATGGGAAATTGGCTAGGCTTAAAATGGCCTGCAAGGTCAGCTACTGTTGTACGTACATATGAATTTGGTGGTTAGGTATACAGAGGGGGGCTTGTCCCCCTGCAAAAAAAAAGAAGTTAGAAGAGAAGAGAAAAGAAGAGAAGAGAAGAGAAGAGAAGAGAAGAGAAGAGAAGAGAAGAGAAGAGAAGAGAAGAGAGGAGTGATGTTTGAGATTCAGTCTCCTGGATTTTCGGTCTTTTCTTCTAGCTTGTTAGTACTGGGCATTATGAGTGCTGACATTTTAATGGAGCCATGTATTCATCTTTCATTTTTTTCTCTACATTCCATTTCCTTGGTACATGTTTTAACAACATCTTCTCTATGTCTGACTCTGCAGTGTATCCTTCAAATGCTCTTTTGGCGAAAGTAAATGACACAAGGAAGTGTTCAAAGCCATGCAGCTATAATCAGTTAAGTGAATAGCTGTTTAACACTAGTAATGACTCTACAAATGTGCCACATATCAAATATATACTTTTTCTTAATGACCCCTTAACAGGCACACAGCGTTACTGACTGTCCTTATTAAGTCATTGATATGTGCCATATCAATGTAAACATGATGGGTTCCTAGCCATTAATGATGTCTTGCTTCTTCTTTAACAGCCTCCGGCCTGCTCATTACTTATCGCCTCACCTTTTGTCAACCTATATCTTTGCTGCTTATTTCATCATTGTCCTATACCTTTTACAACCTTTAGTATTGTCAGAGACACTTTATTATACTACATACATGACCAAAAAGGACTTGCAATACAACAATTATCATCCATCCATCTGCAGTATGATTTGCATGACATTTGGCAAATAGCAATATCTCTGCCCATATTTAAGCAAAGAAAAAAATGACATTTTTCATCCTAAGGCAAAACTGAGAAAAATCCTTCGAATGAGCTAAGACCTTGCCATTCTTCATGCAACTGAGGTGATCATTGATTTATTTTTTATTTTATTTATTTTACATTTGTTGACCGGGATAGTCCGACTGGATGCATGTCCATTTTCAGCGGAGGCCCGGGGAGAAAAGCTCCAGGTAAACAGAAACATTAAAAACATGTTACAATTATAATTCTGACAGAGTACATAAGCAAACAATAATAAACATGTTTCACAGGTTAGAGTTAAACCCTGGTGAAAGCAAGGGGTAAATTAAACATTAGCTGATTAATAGATTTTACACAATCTAGAAGAGAGTTAGCCAGGCTTGATACAATGACATAGCCAGTTTAGCACCAGATGTTGTTTGTGTCTAGTTTTAAATTGACCTAGGGAGGAGAGTAAAGTAATGTCAGCTGGAAGTGAGTTTCAGGATCTGCCTACAGATTTTGCAATGAGAGAGTCACCAGCTGCATTGTTAATTTTGCTTGTCTGAATTAGTAGTCTGTTAGAGGATCTAAGCAGTCGCGGATTGTGATAAGATTTTTAAGTGCAGGAGTATTATCCGGATTATAAAGAATTTTATAAGCCATGATCAGTTGGTTATACTGAATTAGCCTGGGTAGTTCAAGCCACCCAAGCTGGTTAAGATTGATGCAATGATGTGTCCTAAAATGCAGCCCAGTGGCAAACCTGGTGATGTGGTTGTAGCAGGTTGAGTGTTTGTTAAGTACAGTCTTATTTATATTAGAGAGTATAGGGGATGTGTACAGAAGTGTTGAGAGAAGGTGAGAGCGAGCTATGGCAATTTTAGCTGGAGGGGTTAGGAAGGATTTTATTCTGTAAAGTGACCCTTGCTTTTTATTGATGGTTTTGATCGATTGGTTTACATGTAGGTCGAATTTTAGATTGTTATCTATAATGACACCTAGTAGTTTTGTACAGGGGTCAGAGAAGATTAATGTGCCATCATTTGCGTTTATAGTAAAGGTAAAAGCAGGAGACCTTTGTGTTGGTGAGAATAACATTTTAGTTTTTTTGGGATTTAGTATCAAACGACGTTCAGAAAGCCAGTTTTCTATAGTGTTAAAGGTGGACGGGGTAGCAGACTATAAGTCTGTTGGAGATGTGGCAGAGCAGATCAGGGTGGAGTCATCAGCGTATTGGATAAAGCTGACTTTTGGGATGACAGTATACAGTTCGTTAATGAAGATGGAAAACAGCAGGTCCCCTAGTATAGAGCCTTGTGGTATTCCAAGGGTGTTGGGTAGTAAGTTAGAGAGTTTGTTCTGCCAAAGAACAGCCTGCTGTCTCCCATTCAGGTAGGATGTAAATCATTGAAGGGTCTTAGTATCCAGACAGAATGCAGGGTGTGTATTAGAAGTTGGTGGTCAACCATGTCAAATGCCTTGGAAAGATCTAAGAAGAGGGCAGAGGATATATGATTGTTGTTGCAATTATGGTTTATGGTGTTGGTGAAAGCTAGGAGGGCTGAAGTAGTGCTGTGGTGTGGCCGAAAGCCGTGTTGGGTATCTGCCATGAGGTGATTCTGGATTAGGTGGTGCATGAGTTGTCTGTGAATACATTTTTCCACAGTCTTTGTAAGTGGAGAGAGTATGGCTATTGGTCTATAATTAGAGAATTCAGTAGAGCTGCCTCCTTTATGAAGTGGGATTACATAGGATATTTTCCTGATGGTGGGAATTCTAGCTTCTGTTATGGTTCAATTAATTAGTATTGATACTGGGTGGGCAATAGGATCAGCTGATTTGTGAAGGTACTCAGCGGGGAGTTGATCAGCAGAGAGTGTGGTGGGTTTTAATTTTTTGAACAAGGTATGGATAAGTGACATGGCTACTGGTTGGAAGCTGAATGAGGGTAGGTTTCTAGGGGTGGTACTTTCAGGACCAGGGGAGCTAGGAGGTAGTTGGCTTGCTAGGGCTTGAATTGTCTCAGTAAAGAATTGGTTAAAACTATCTGAAACATCCTCGGGGGGTTTATCAATAGTAGCAGCTGGGATGGGGGTAGAAGTTTGTCCAGGATGAAGTAGATTATTCAATCCTGCCCAAAACTTCTGAGGGTTGTTTTGATTTACTGTCTGTAAGTTGCAGTAGTATTGTTTTTTGTCTTGTAAAATTGATTTTTTGGTTTCATTCCTACATTGCCTATATTTAATTTGATATTGGGGGTCTTTAGTAGAACACCATAAAGCCCATAATTTGTTTCTACAGGTAATTTTGAGTCTAGACTCGTTAGAAAGCCATGGTGCAGTTTTTGCTTTTGTTCTCTTTAAACGACAGGTGCATGCAAATCTAGGATCTCAAGAAATTTGTGATTAAATTATGCAACTGCCTCCTCTAAGGGGAGGTGTTCTAGAATAGACCAGTTACATGAGTTAAGTTCTTGTTAGAATTTGGCAGGGTCAAAGTCGTTTTTGTTTCTAACTTTTCTGAGTAAGGGTTGTTGTTGCACACCACCAGGTAATACTGATAGAAAGTGGCATTAATAATAAACACTTTCTATGTCTCTTTGTAGTCATAACATGATGTATACATTGTCAATACATTAGAGGATGGGTTTTAATCCTCCAGTTGTTGTATGCTGTCTAGGGATGTTCATTTTTTAGTCCTCCAGTGTGTTCTAAAATTCCCTTGAAATGTATGTTTTCTTACAATCTTATCATAAGTAACTCTGCAGCATCACTTACTAATGCTGTGGTCTGTAGAATATCAGTTAGGTAGAAAGGGGTTCAAATCCATTGAGATTTAAGTTGTACCAGTTTGATAAATGATCCATACCTTGCAGTATGTACTTACAATGCATATGAGGAGTAAACATAGTACTTATATATAACAGGTTGTCATTGATGTGTACATTATCAATACAGTAGGGGTGGGTTTGTTGTTTAGCAATGTTCATTTTTTAGTCTTTCACAGTTTTGTAATTCCTTGAAATGTATGTTTTCTGACCCCCTTCACTTCAAGTTCTTCAGTGGCTTCACATGATAATGCAGTGATCTAAAAAGTAGCAGTTAGGCAGAAGGGGCTCAAATCCACAGAGGTCTATCTGATAAACAATCATTATCATTTGCTAATAACATGCCATGCCAGCAAAAAATAAGGTACATATGATGCATGTATATGTGGCTTCTATGACCTGGTCTACTCATACAGTGACGTGCACAGTAGCAGATGACCTGTAGTCCACTGTTGATTGGTATCCTGTTTTCCACTGTTCAGTTTTCATTCTTCAACACTGTTCTAACATTTCTCTGAAATGTGTGCATTCAGACCCCTTCAGTATATGTTCTTCTGTGGCTTCAATTGCTTATGGCCCTTGTTTAGGAATTATCCTTGTCAAAGGAAGGGGTTCACACCCATGTAACTGTATTTTTGTTGTCTTGTTATCATATGTTCCGTTTCCCTAAAAATGTGTTTCACAGTTTCCTTTTGACTAGTGCTTCCATGGCATGCCTTACTAATACACTGTTCTGGAAACTATATCCATAAAAAAACAGGGGTTCAAATCTCAGTAGGTTCATTGTTATTGTCTTGGTGTCACGTGTTCCATTCCTCTGGAATGTGTTTTACAGTCACCTTTTCTAGCAGTGATTCTGTGACATAGCTTACTAAAGCACTCGTTTAGAGCATATTAGTGACATAAGCAGAGGTTCAATTCCCTTCAAGTTATTTATCTTTTTGTTGTATGTGTGTTTAAGTTCCCTGATAATAAGCAATCCTATCATGACTGTCTATATCATGCGGGGGAGACTGGTACTTTCTAGGATAATATATTTTTGAATTCTTCTGCCGTTGTTGAGATTGGAAGTTGTAACATTTGGGCTCCTATCCCACCTCCAACCTGCTCATTCTGTACTTACAGAAACGCTGTCACTCAAATATACATACTCACACCCCCAACACCATTACCTGCACTAAACTAACTGTTGGTTGCTTTTTCATCTCTGTCCATCCTGTACACCTATTTCTAAACTATATTTTGGTCAAAAAATAGATAGACAGCAGATACAGATACCAAGAATTATAACATAATTCAGTGATTTTTCTGTAGTCATATGTTGCTCGAGAGTTGATTGACAGCAACTTTCTGTCTATACCATGATCTATGTCAATGAACTGTCCTAATGATATGCAGTGTACAAAACACAGTGAGCAGAGCACATTGATGCAACTGCATATGATGTTTAAGAAGAACCCAGAAAGAACTTTTCTCTTAATACAAGGATTATGTATATTATTATGTTTTCTATTTTTTATGTTAACTACATTAGGTGGGATATGTTAGCAATCAAATGCCCTTATTTTGTAAAGAACTGTCCACTGACTTATCAGTGGTAATGCTTCTCTTAAAGAAGCTCCATTGCTTATCAGCATATGCATACATTTTTCTTTATGCCTGTGCATGTATTTTAATTCCCATGTTTACTACAGTGAAGTAGTTCTATTTTCACAATTCACTATGGTTTAAATAATCTTTATATTATCTCTAAGTCATTTTTCTTTTTGTTTTAGCATAATTTATTAACTTTTTTATTGGGAAATTTTATTACACATGACCAAGTATTCAGAAAATGACTCGATACCTGCTTTAATTGCCCAGTATGGGTTGGTCAATAAGCACACTGGTTAAAAAATTTTAATTCAGGGAGAGGTATAACTGCAATGAGAAAGACCTCAGTAACTGCTTATTAGCCTCTGAGCTGAGCACTGTAATCTCAGCTTTGGCTGTTCTAGTGTGCTCCCTAGGGGCCCATGTATCATGCTAGCAAAGGCATCCTCTACCCCCCACACATGGGTGCAAACTTTCAGGCATCCATACACGCGCACACACACACACACACACACACACACACACACACACACACACACACACACACACACATGCACAGACACAAGTACACACATGAGCGACATATACACACACACACACACGCACACAAACTCACTCACAGGCATACACATTCATGTAGCCTCATTCATGCCCTTACAGAGACACACACACACACACACACACACACACACACACACACATGCACACAAACACTCTGACACTGCCCCAACCCCAGGTAACTTTTCTGTCATAAACTTTTGTTAGGGTCTGAGACAAGTGTATTTGGTGATTAGCACTAAAACATTTTACCTCAAACCTTAACTTTTCTGTGAGGATGTAAGACCAGCTCTTGAAGGATCCATTAATCACTTGTTAGTCACATTTTTGGTAGACAGACAGACAGTAATGGATCCCTGAAGGGATTTGCTTATATTTTTTTAAGTTTTTGTAAGGAAAAGTTTTACTTTTCTGTCAAAAAGTGTTGCTAGTGACTGGTGCTAATCTGTTTCATGTTTGTCACTAAAAATTTTACCTCAGAACTTAACTTTTTTTTCAGGAACTATGACCGATTGTTCATAGCTTCACTAATTGCTTGTGGCAAGGACATGGACCTGGATCTCAGTAATTTGATTGTTCCCTCTCTCAGCAGCAAGAAGAGAAAAATTATCCAAGTGGTTTCAGTCTTGACTTCTACTTCCTCTTCACCTCAGCCATTGATAGGTGACTCTGCTGTGGCCACCTGTTGTTCCCCTGACCACTTTCCATATACTATATAAAACCACACCAAAAGATAGTTCACAGCAAGCACAAAAACAGGCCCATGATCACTGCAAAAAACAGGTTTAATGGAATAAAATAGCAATAAAATACTCTCACAAAAATATGCAAATAATAAAATCTTTCACAAAATAAAAATCCTTCTCTCTAGCGCCTCAGCTAAAAAAGCCTTTCAAGAATACATACATAATTTTCCTGCTTATATAACAAAACTAATTATGCAGTAATTTAATTAACAATTATCCAGTTAACTAGTTAATTTAAAGTCTCCAATTGCACTCACAGTTCAGACCCTAGGAAATCAAGGTATTATACTTCAGAATAAAAATAGACTCTTCATACAATAGTTTGTTTTAGAAAAATGTACATTCTCATATTGACCAGCAAAATCTTTTTCTTTAACAGTTGCTTGCAATCCATCAGGTTTACCATTGTGATACATTTTAAAATTCATTGCCACTGGACTTTTTATTTTACCTTTTTAATATCCTTAATGTGTTCTAACAAATGGATCCTAAATGTTCTTTAACATTCCTCTATGTAAAACTTACCACTGGGCATTTCAATACATAAACAATACCTTCTGTTTCACAGTTAAATTAACCTGAACTATATATTTTTTGCCATTTATTTTCTGAAAACTATTAACTGTATACATGCAACAGCTACATTTTCCACAAGAACTAGTCCCTGTTCCTCTGATGTTCCTAGCTACTTTTTCTATTGGCAAAATGAATTTCCCATGTACTATCATGTCCCTAATACTTCTCCTCTTATATGAAGCACATCATTTTTTTATCTAAGAGATGTACAAAGTCCCTATGTTGGACGAGGAAACCCCAATTAAAGTTCACCAATTTTACCAATTCTACACTAAAAAGACTAAAAGTAGTTACAAAAAAATGTGTTATTTTCTAGTCTTTTGTTCTGTAGAAATATTACAGTTACCTATGTTGTTGCCTTCCCTTCCACTCCCTCTTCAATTGATTAACACCCTGAAGTAGGTTATCCTTATCACAACCTCTCCTACTAAATAGATTTATGTTTTTTTCTAATTCTTCATCATACTCTTTATCATCACTACACAAGCGACGAATCCTAAGGAATTCCCCATAAAGCAAAGTTTTAAGTACATGGGGAGCATGGCAACTATAGCTGTGCCAGTATTTATTTCCATATTCAAACTTCCTGTGAATTCTTATTCTTATTATATCCTGCTCACTTCCTTCAACTACAATATCTAAAAAGGGTACATTCTTTCCTATCTTTAATCCATCAAACCTCAATCCACACCTATTTACATTTAAATTCTGTACAAATTGTTCACCCATCTCCTGACTACCCTTTCAGATAAAAATTAAATCATCAATAAATCTAAAATAGCCTAACACATGCTTTCCACTTGCCACATTCTCTTGGTTCCATTGGTGCTGGTTCTTGGGAAGCCACTAAGGACTGGGGGCAGGCACATCATCTGTGCTTGTTCAATTGCCCTTGTTGGGTGAGGGAGAACCACTCCTGCAGGCATCGAGGAAAGGACCAGTTGATGTCCTTTTACTAATCCATTCTGGGGAACTTTATTCCCAAGGAAGGAACCATCCTTCAAACCCCTCTCTTTCTGGGGAAGTGGGTCTGCCAGGAAAAGAAACATAATGTTAGACATTTATCTTCTCTTAAAATGGGTAAAGAGGATTGGCTGGGCTTTGCTAAATGTTTATTTAAAGCCTTTATGACTTAACATGCCGAGTCTTCCCCTCACTAAAAAGGAAGGCTTGTCAAACAGGACAATACACTTGAGCTGCTCCATGTTCAAATCACCATAGGTAAAATCCAATACCACTTCCTTGCAAGCTATAGGTCCCCCTCTATGAACCAGGAAACCCATGCCATGTATTTAAACTTATTAGAAAAATTAACCATCCAACGCAATACCATATTCATGGGTGACTTTAATTAATCCACTATTAACTGAGAATCCTATATGATACCAAACGTATATGCACAGAGATTCCTGGATTTTGTAAACACAAACTCCCTGGACCAGATAGTCAATACACCAACCAGGGGTGCAACCATACTGGATCTGGTCCTCACTAATATGGGAGACTGCTGCACACCCCCTACTGTAATGCTTTCCCTGGTAAGATCAGACCACAAAATGGTCTCCTTTGAAGTAAAAATAAAACCGGGATCCCTAGCTAAACCTGGAATATTCAGGGATTATTCTAAGGCTAACCTGCTTTTAAGTGAGAACTTGGCAACATTTCAAGCCCCCATAAACCCTGATAACACGTCTGCCTATGCAGAACTGTTCACAGAAACCCTGAATAAGCATGTTAATAGCTGCATAGAGGCAACTGTACCCACCAGGAAGAAGTACAGAACTAACTCAAGAAACAAGCCACCCTGGTGGAATCGCAAAATCAATCGGCTGTATAACAGGAGGAAGAAAATCATGGCAAACCTTAAGTGGTGCATCACCCAGTAGGATAAAAGCACTCTCATCAAACTAAACAAACAAATCAGAGGACAAACAAAGTCTCCCAAAGCCAAATTTGAGGCAAGTTTGGCCTCCCAGGCCAAGGACACCCACAAAGCATTTTTTAGCTATGTCCACAACCTCAAAGGCAGTACACAGTTGTCTGCAGAGCTCATTGTAAATGGAGACACCTATACTGAGCCAGAAGATATAGCAAACCTCCTAGCTGATAAATTCAACTCCAACTTTACTCCTGCCTCCCCCTTAACCTTCCCTCAGGAAATATCATCAAATATAACTCCTCCTATCACTAGGGAACAGGTCCTTAATGCTCTCTCTAAGACCAAGAACACTGCATCAATGGGCCCAGACAATATCCCAGTATACCTTCTAAATAGCATGAAACATGACTTACCAGGACCTCTGGACTTGCTATTTAACTGTAGCCCCCAAACAGGCTTTGTGTCTCATGAATGGAGAAAGGCAACAATCATCCCTCTGCACAAAGGTGGGCCATCTACAGACCCATAAACTACAGACCCATAACTCTCACTAGTTTTATATGCAAAGCTATGGAAAGAATTGTCATGGAGATGATCACTGGAGATATAGTAAACCTCCAGACACTGGACCCAACCTAGTTTGGTTTCGTCAAGGACAGATAATGCCTACTCAGCCTCGTGGAATTCTTTGAGAAGGTCACCAAACAATGGATGAGGGCAGAATCATTCACACTGCCTACCTTGACCTGGCCAAGTCATTTGACACAATACCCCACTCAGGCATTGTTGACAAACTCAAGAGGTTAGGTACAAACCCATATGTCACCCGGTGGATAGCCAACTGGCTCACAGACAGGACTCAGGAAGTTAGAATTGGAGAGTTCACCTCAAAAAAGAGGCCAGTCACAAGTGGAGTCCCTCAGGGATCAGTCCTTGGACTGCTCCTTTTTGTTATTTACTTCTCAGAAGTCAAGGCCAATGTCAATGGTCTCTGGCTGAATAAATTTGCATATGATTGCAATTAGGAGCTGTCATTGAATCTCACACTGACACAAATCTTCTCCAAGAGGGGCTGACACAGACAAACAGTTGATGTCAGAGCCATGGACTAAAACTAAATGTCAAGAAATGCATAATAGTATCCTTTGGGAAGTCATCCAACACTGGTAACTAACATATTGACAACACACCCCTTAGAGTTGACCCAGGAGTCAGGGACTTAGGGACACACATAGATAGTAATCTAGCCTTTGATCATCACGTGTCTACAGTGGTGAGGAAATCATTCTATACTGCGCAACTTATAAACAAAGGTAGGGCATCTATGTCCAAGGAAGTCATTGTTTCACTACATTCGGCATTCATCAAACCTATCATTGAGTACAATACCCCCTTTGGTATATACCAAACTAGGCATATCCAACAACTGGAACATCCACAGAGGTTCCTCACAAAAAGAATACAGGGCATAAGTAATATGTCCTATGCAGACTGCCTCAAGGCCCTATCCCTATATTCTGTCTCCTACAGGTTTTTGAGGGGAGATCTATGCCTGGCATACAGGGCATTGTCAGATGCCACTCTGATGGACCTCCTGCATATCCACAAAACAAACAGCACCAGAAATACCCATTCTAAAGACTTAAACCTTGCCTGTGATATAAATAGGACCTGCTGGAGAGACAGGTATGTATCCCAGAGATTACCCTGTCTATGGAACAGGCTCCCCATCCATGTGAAGCAGAGTTCCTCTCTAACCCAAGTCAACTGCAACTTGGACAATTGGATGGGAGACTGGAAATTCATCCCTGGTTTGGCACCTCTGTCTCTAATGGACACAGGCATCCTGTAAATGATTCATCTCCCAATCCCCTGCTTACACTTATCAAGGGTACCAGAACTTGTCAGAGATTTGGGATGCATGGCTAGGCTTAAAAAGACCTTTGTAGATGTTAGCCTAGTAAACACCTATGAACCTATGAAACTATGAAAAGATTTTCTCTCTCTCAGATTCTGATCCCCACTTTGAGGGACATGAGTTAGACCTAGACTATATTTCTTAAATTCCACTCCACAGTATCGAGAATCTGACTCTGAACAAAGTTATTCTTCAGTTTCCCTATCAGAAGAGTTGTATTTTTTGATACGATTGCCTGAATGATGGACTTGTTTCAGCTGGAACAAAAAATACCAATATGCCAGCATAGATAATATGGTTTGTCACAGGTCGATTTTCCTCTTTCTGCAGCTGTTCCTCCTGTATTGTCACCAGACTGGGAGGATGCCTTCTTTGCAGCGAATATTTAACTGACAGTTAACCACCTGCTCCCTGAAAGTCTGATAAATTATATTATATTATGTGCCCCGGTCCTACAAATTCCTTTTTTTCCATACTCAGTCATATCCTACAGTAGTTTCTCTGTCAAAATCAGTTTCTGCTAAACCCCTTACAGCAGCTAGCCTTACTCCTTCTGACAAAATGGAGAAAGACTTGACAGGATGGGGAAAAGTTTATACTTCTGCTTTAGCCTTCAGAACAGTGATTTGCCAGGCTCACATGTTTAAGCTTCTGCTGGCTTCCATTGACAATATGAGAAAGCTGATTGCTGACCACTCTTCTTCAGAGACTAATGGATCTCTGAATTCATTAGTACTCTTTTTGTCTTAGGTAACCAAATATTCTTTAAAATGTTCTCATGACACTGCAGATGCTATTTCTAGAGCAGCTGATACTAGAGCAGTGATAAGAAAATTTGTCTGGCAGCTTTCTCGGAATTTACCAGGGGATGTTATAGCTGAGATCCTGAATTCTCCCCTGAATAAAAAGGTGTTATTTGGTCCTTCCACTGCTCCTCTGCAGATGTCCTGGGTCTACTTCAAAACATTGAAATCTCATAGCATTGAAATTCAAAACACTGAGACCATAACATCAAAAACCCAAAACACTGAAAACCCAAAACAATGCAAAGTCAGAACACTGAAAGTGTGCATCATAGGTTCATAGGTGTGTACTAGGCTAATGGCCCTGGAGCCTTTACAAGTCTAGCCCATAGGATTAGCCTGACATCATGCCATCCGACCCTAGTTCGCAGTGCCTCTGTCAAGTAGAGCCATTGGAGTGATCCCCAGGGTGAATTTTCTATTTCCCATCCACTCATCAAGATTTCTCTTAAAGAGGGCCAGTGAGGTGCTCTGTTTGACATGTATGGGAAGTCTATTCAATAGTATGGGCAGTCTCTGGGTTATGAACCTGTCCCTCCAGCATGTTCTGTTGATTGTGATAATGAGGTTGAAGTCTCTGTAGCGTGTGGTATGGAGGGACTGGGATTTCTTTAGATGTAGCATTTCTAACAGAGCTGGGTCAGACATGGCTTTAAGTCAAGCAGTGATCGCCTCTAAGTAGGTGATATGAGACAGAGAATAGTTGGAGTTTTTTGAGTCTGTCCATATAGGACAGATAATCCAAGGAAATAGTGCTCAGTTGGTAAAAACAACACCATAAGCTCCACACAATACTTCCACTACAAAGTCTTTATTCCTTTAAACAAGTTAAGCATTTCATCCCTTGTATAACACTTTGGAACTTTTTCAGAACTAATTATGACAATGAAGTCTCCTCCTTCATATACATAAAATAAATCAACAATTGAGAATTAATCAGCAATTAAATATTTAAATATTAAAGGAACATCTGAAAAACTCCATAGAATCCTTCAACAACCTCAAAAGACATAAAAAAACACTACTACTGTTAAAATTCCTACATTTAAATGCTTAAAAAATTATACAAATGCAATGCCCTAAAACTTTATTAGAACATAATTAATTATGTATTTAAAACAATGAATAATGAAAAATATTTGTTAAAAGTCCAGGGCTTTCCTTTTTAAGACTGGTAACAAAGATACGTAGTAATTTAGTCCTGGTTCGACAACTGCATTAAGTCTTGTAATCCAATAAAATTCTCTTAAACCAATTTGGAGTTCCCACCAACCACCCCTTATACTGTGTGGGATCACTTCCAATATACCAAATTTGAATTTTGTTTCCCCTTGACAAGTAAGTGTGTGTCTGTATAGGGCATTCTTGGTGCTACCTTTAGCTATAGCGTACAGATGTTCGTATACTTCAGATCTAAATTATCTCTCTGTTTTGCCAACATAAAAATTATTACATGTTTGACAGATGGAAATATAAATGATACCTTTCGTGTTGCAATTACCTCTTTGTAAGCTAACCCCATGCTTCCTTCCTTTTAAATATACCACATCACTGTCAAGAATATAGGGGCATTGGTTGCAATAACCACACTTTGTTGTACCTTTAGTTGCCATTGGTCTTGCTAAAATTGCATGTTCCATAAGATATTTAATGTTCCTGCCTGTTTTGTACACAAAACTTGTTGCTTGCCCTAAAACATTAAATATATCCAGATTACCCCGAAAAATGTTCCAATTTTTCTTAATAATGCCCTCAAGGATTCTTTCCCCTTCTCTAAATAGAGTGCAAAGTTTTAGGGCATTGTATTTTGTATAATTGTTTAAGCATTTAAATGTAGAAATTTTAACAGTAGTAGTGTTCTTTTATGTCTTTTTGAGGTTGTTAAAGGATTCTATGGAGTTTTTTCAGATATTCCTTTAACAATTAAATATTTAATTGCTGATTAATACTCAATTGTTGATTTATTTTTATGTATATAAAGGAGGAGACTTCATTGTCATAATTAGTTCTGAAGAAGTCCCAGAGTGTTATACAAGGGATGAAAGTGCTTAACTTGTTTAAAGTAATAAAGACTTTGTAAAGTGGAAGCACTGTGTGGAGCTTATGGTGTTGTTTTTGCCAAATGAGCACTATTTCCTTGGATTACTGGTTTCTACTAGTCCTCTTTACAAATGGTGCTTTGTACATATAGGACAAGTATTTAAGGCCTAGGATCCTCTTTGTGAGGTACTTTTGCAGCCTCTCCAGTTGTTGCAGGTGTCTAGTGAGGTACATGCCAAATGAGGCATTGTACTCGATGATTGGCCTAATGAGTGAAGTGTAGAGGGAGACAATGACCTCTTTCTTCCTGGAAGCAAAACCCTTAGTAATGAGATGTGCCACATAGATGGACTTTCTGACCACAGTGACAATGTGGTGGTCAAACGAGAGGTTAATGTTAACCTGTGTTTCCAGATCTCTTATAACGCCTTCTGTGTTCAGTGGACTACCATCGATGTTTTAATTCATGGGAAGCGGGTTTTTCCCAAATGGGATGACAGATTTTTTTGGCATCAAGCTTAAGGCCATGGTTCTGACACCAGTCATTGGTCTCAGTGAGGTCTTTCTGTAGGATATCAACATCACTTGAGGAGTTAATAATAGCTCCCAACTTGCAATCGTCTGTGAACTTTGTCAGTCAGAGTCCCTTCGTGTTGGTCTGGACTTCAGAGAAGTAGACACCAAACACGAGAGGACCCAAGACCAAACCCTGTGGGACTCCACTCGTGACTGGTCAGCAGTCTGAATTGGAGTCAGCTACTTTCACACTGTGGGTTCTCACTGTGAGCCAGTTTGCAACCCACCTAGTGATATAGGGGTTGATGCCTAGCTTAGTGAGTTTTTCTATACATCCTGAGTGGGGAATGGTATCAAAGGCCTTGGCCAGATCAAGCTAGGCTGTATGAACCACCTTGCCTTCATCCACAGCTCTAGTCAATGACTCAAAGAAGTTGACCAAGTTGAGCAGGCATGATCTACCCTTCACAAAACCAAACTATGTGGGGTCCAGAGTTGGAGATTCCTTATATCCTTGTTTATTAGGTCCATGATGATGATGCATTCAATAGCTTTGCATATCAGACTCATCAGGCTAATGGGGCGATAGTTCCCAGGTTCTGTAGTCACTCCTCCTTTGTGGAGAGGGATGACTGTAGAGTGTGCCATTTAGTAGGGACAAAACCTGAGGTGAGGCTGTGAATGAACAGGGCACACAGGTGAGGTGCTAGTTCACTCTGTAGTTCATGTAGAACATAGCCAGGGATATTGTCAGGTCCCATAGAAGCTATATTCTTGGCCTTGGATAGTGCTGTTTTAACCTGTGCAGCAGTAATACTGGGTGTCTGGCAATTGACTGGTATTGTTACTGGTCCTTTGGGGGGGTAAAGTTGGCACTGAATCTGTCGGCCAGTATATTGGCAATATCTGTTGGTTCGGTAAAGGAGGTACTATTTTGCAGTATGTCAGAGCAAATATGGGTATCGCCGTGGAGATTCTTTACATAACTATAGAGTACGATGCCCCTTTTGGAATGTACCTCACACTACATCTGCAGCAGCTGGAAAGGCCACAGAAGTACCTCACAAAGAGGTTTACTGGCCTCAGACAAATGCCCTACACTGACCGCCTCAAAAAACTCCAGCTTTACCCATAGCATATCGCCTACTCTGAGGTGATCTCTGCCTAACATATAAAGCTATGTCAAACCCAGAGCTGTTGGACATGCTACACCTAAAGAAATCCCAATCCTTCTGAGCTACATGCTCTAGGGACCTAAACCTTGTCACCACAATAAACAGGACACGAAAGAGGGATAGATTCCTGTCCCAGAGACTTCCTTGGAACCTTGCTGGCTAGGCTTTCGTAGGCCCTTGGGCTGATAGCCTAATACCTACCTATGAACCTATGAACCTATGAACCTATGAACTATAGAAGGCCTTGTGGCTGTCTTTACTATCTGCAACATTGAAAGCTACAATGCACATGTAAATAACATCCCCTCCACCTGTAACAACACCAAACTAACAAACATACTTTTTACTACATTTCTGCAGGGGAGCAAGCCACCCTGCACCCCCCACCCCCATAAATTAAATATACCAACTCCAAGATCACACTACAGTTGAAAAAAAGTTAATTTCCTAACCTCACTGTGTCGCGATCATCATACAGAATATAAACATAATGTCTAAATCATTTACCTGTATAGCCTAAAAACATATACAGATTGGCAAAATAATCACTTTTTCCCCTACTCACTTCTCCCAGCACTTCTCAGAACACTAACTTAACTTCCATGAAAGCAACACATCCATGTGTTTACATTCTGTATAGTGATCATGTCACAGTGGGGTTAGGAAATTAATGTTTTTCCACTGTAGTGCGATCTTGGAGTTGGCATATTTAATTTATGGGGGGTGGGGGTGGGGGAGAGCCCCCCCATATGGGGGGGTGCAGGAGAGTTTGCCCCCTGCATAAATGTAGTAAAAAGTGTGTTTGTTAGTTTGGTGTTGTTATAGCTGGAGGGGATGTTATTTACATGTGCGTTTTAGTTTTCAATCTTATGAAGCAAAGTTTCAGTGTTCTGAGGTTTCGTTGTTTTGGGTTTTCAGTGTTTTGAGTTTTCAAAATTATGGTCTCAGTGTTTTGAATTTCAATGTTATGGGATTTCAATTTTTTAAAGTAGACCCAAGATCCTTAAAAGGTTGGAGGAAAGATGGAAACTTAATTCAAAGTGTTACCCATGATTTTTTAACCCTCCTTGCCAAAATATAATAGAAGCTTTTCTTCCAATTCTGGTTACTTTTTCAGGAAACAGAATAAGCATTCATAGCAAGGTACAGGCAAACAAAATAAAAAAAAAGCAATGACAGGGAGGTTCAAAGAAGAAAGGAGAGTTTAAGAAAATATGCCCCTTCATGTGCTTTCTCCTCCCTACCATGGCAATCCTGTAAAGCTTTCACATTTCTAGGTCTTCACTTTCCTCTGTGACGCCAAATAACTTCAGGCACTTGGGTTCTGAGAATCATTCAAAAAGACAACTGCTGGCAGTGGGACTTCCTTCCTCTATTTCAAGGGATGCTTCTTCAACCAGTCAAAACTCTCTGTTCCCTCCTATTCAATCAGATGCTGTATTGGGAAGCTATACAACCTGCTCCCCCAGGACTAAGAGGACAAGGATTATATTCAAGGATCTTTCTGGTGCCAAACAAAGAAGAAGCCTGGACATCTGTCTTAGACCTTTTTCCTAACCTTTGTATTACATTCCAATTCTGAAAAAATCCAGGCCCTTTTCTTTGTTTGGTTTACATGTTCAATGTTATGCTTTGTCCTTTGGTTGGCCAACAGCTCTAAGAGTGTTTACAAATCGCCTAACTCCTGTAATAGCCCATAGCAGTTGCTGGGCATTCTATTTTTACATATTTAATGACTGCCTTAGTTTTGTAAATTCTTTCATAGAGTAGTCAAGAACTTATGGCTTTGGTTAAAAAAGTTTAAAAATATTTTCCTCGCCTGTGTTTTCAGGTAAACATACAGAAAATTGGAATGTCTACTGACATCTTTCTAGTGACTTGTCTTCCTCATGACAATGGAGAATGATATTTTCCAACCAGACTTTGGCATATGCCATGTAATTTATTTGAGACAGATGCTAAGAATGTTGTCTGATAAGGAGACTTATACCCTGTTACATACATTTCAAGTTAATAGTTTGATTAGTAAGGTTCAGGCATATATTTTTGATTTACACATGAATGGTTTGTTATCTCATGATCTGTATAGTTTTTTTCAGTTTGAACATCCTTCAGTTCTCATTCTGTATGGACTTCCTAAAATACATAAGGTTACACGTGTACCTCCTGTGTGCTCCATTGTTTCTAGTTGAGATTGGTTGACTGAAGCACTTTCTATCTTTGTTGAGAAAACACTATGACCTATATTAGATACTGTTTCTACAGTCTTGAAAGATACTTTACATTTGATATAACACTTTTTGCAGAGGTAGTGATTTGTTTTTGTTACATTAGATGTGAATTCTTTATTTACTGCGTTACCTAATGATGTTGATGTGGAACATATTAGGTTATTTTTATCACAGTATAGTACATTTACTATTGATAAAAGCAATATGATGTGTTTACTTTTGATGGTAAAGTTAGAACTACTATGTATAGGAAACCCTGCAAAAAGAATGTTACTTTGCATAGGTCTAGCATGCTTCCTTGACAAGTCTGTAAAACTGATTTGAAAAGTCAATTTGTTGGAGCTCCGGGGATGAATAATGATGTTAACATTCTTTCAGAAATTTTTAAAGACATGCCTAGAGATTTTTTGGCTAAAGGCTATTTGTCAAATGAGATTGATAATATTATCAGTGAAGTGCATTCATGTAGGAATACCAGTGCTAAACCATTTCTTTCAGATTCAGAAGACAGGGCTAATG
This sequence comes from Protopterus annectens, assembly GCF_019279795.1. Lineage (NCBI taxonomy): Eukaryota > Metazoa > Chordata > Ceratodontiformes > Protopteridae > Protopterus > Protopterus annectens. The sequence goes on along the minus strand of NC_056746.1, from coordinate 950,105,487 downwards.
AAATGATTTCCAGTTCTATCTCTGCCGATGTTAATTCAAGACTTGTTTTAACCTATTCCAGTGATGTTAATGCAGTTCATGATATTATGAAAAAGAACCAGCTGATTTTGATCGATGATGAGGGCCTTATGAAAGTCCTAGATGAATGATCTTTGATTGCCTTTAAAAACAATAAGTCCCTCAAGCAGCAACTTTGTTATAGACAACATAAGAAGAAGGAAGGTGGGCTTTCTAGCATGTTGGGACCTTTCCTTATAATCCATGTAGCGCTTGTAAATATACATACTCCATTCCTGAGTTTATACATCCTGATTCTGGTCGTACTTTGAAACTGAATTTTTATGCTGACTGTAAATACTAATTTGATGTATTTGGCACAATTTTTGTGTATGTTCTTGTTTTTATATAGGAAAGACAAACTATACTTTGAGAGAATAAATCTTGGAGCACGTATATGATATCAGAAGGTTGGAGTCATCTAATGCATTAGCTTAACATGTTAGTAGTTTTAGAGAAGTACCCTCTTTTAAAATTTTTTCTCTTAAAAATGTTGAACTTTGGTTTGAGAGGGAGTGATCAGCTGAGTGTGCTGAACTGGAATGAATATTAGAACTGCAAGCCAACAAGGGCTTTGGACTTAATGGTGCTGTCTCTTTAAAACCTGTACTGTAATCACGTGCTTTAAATTATATGCGTAATTGACATCTATATTTATATAGTTTAATAACATATAGGTTATGGTCTGAAGAAGCATTTTGTGGCATGAAACCACTTATTGTTATTAAAGTTTTATGTTTTTATTTTGCTGTGTTGGTTGGTATTTTCATTTTTATGAATATTTGAAGTTCTTATTTAGAAAATAGTGTTAGTCATTGCTCTAATTTCTGCAAGATAAGTATTTTATTTACAGACTGTTATAGTAAGTCATCCCTATTTCATCTCTTACAGAGATTTGATAACATTAAAAACAAATCCTTCCCTTATATCTAAGGTTGTTTCAGAGTTTATACTGAGTTTTATTTCCAGAACCAAAAAAAAAAAAAAACGAGAAAGAGAGAGAGAATTTTAGACACTCTTGATGTTCGCATGCATCTCAGATACTCCATTGATGGGGTAAGAATGGGCAGATGATGAAATCAGCATGAAAAGGAGAGTAGTATTTCTGAAACTTGAATTCATTCTCAAGTCTTGGTGAGGTACTTTCACGCGGTGGACACTGTTTTAAAAAAATCTCACCAAGATGACACTGATATATAGACTGCACATTTTGTATAGCATATATCATGTAGAGAGGTAGGTTAAAAAACAAAAAAGGGTGCTGGTTGCACAGGCCCCAGGATAAGGAAGTGCCCAGTTGTGTACATACTGGTGCCAGGACTGGAAAAAAATGGCAATGTAGAATTCCCAAGACATGGATACATTCTTACAATGGGGTTAGACCATGCTCAATGGGAGGATGCCCCCCCCCCCCCGGTTGTGGAATGAAATAGTAGTCCGTAAAAATCACAAAAACTGACAGGCCAAAAAAGAGTGATAAAGATGACAGAGTGGACTACTAAGGTTAAGGAAGAAATTATGTATTGTTATTATGCAAGAAGCCCAGAATTTTCAGGTAGAAGGTTTTCAAAAAGGTTAATAGAGAAATTTGAGGAAAGAAAAAAATGTTAATTTAGTAAGTTTGCATTATTTTCTTTCTTTTTTTAAGTTTCCTAGTGTGATACTGCCTACAGGTTACATTGGTTGTTTCTTAGTAAAGAAAAATAGTTGCACAAGAAAAACTGTCAAAAGCTTCAAATGAAAATTTTGCATTCAGTAATACAACAGATTTATGAAAAACATTATACAGATAAAGAAACTTTGGGACACCTAGAAAAAGAAGTGACAGAGGAAGTATGATAATATAAAGAACAAAACCCAAAGATTTTTAAAAATATATAAAAAAAGAAACATACACATGGGAAGGAAAAAAAGATCTTAAAAGCTTCAATATTTATGTAAAGGAGAAAGGTAAACTAAACAATACAAAAACGTAGCTCCAAAGATATTTAAAGAGAAATACAGGCAAAGGCATGCAGACATGGAAAATTTCACAATACAAAAAAAAAAAACTAAGGGAGAATGCAGTAAAAAAGAATTTGTAAGGAAGAAGTTGTAAAGTGAAGGATTTAGTGCTGAAAATTCAATACAGGTAATGCTACAGTATGATGGAACAATAAGTCCCCAGATTAAGGAGAAGCAGATAGAGAGGGAGGTATGTAACGAACTGCCATATGATGATGCTCTGGAGCCTTCTGTAGGAGACTGGTGCAAAAGTTCAGTTGAAGGGACAATAAGTTATTGTATGAATGAGGATCAGATGAAGTGGGGTGGATCTGAAGAGGATATGCCACAGGAAGATGTTCTGTAACTTTCTGAACAAAACTGCATGAAATGTAGAGCAAAGAAGATCCTCTAAGTCTAGAAGAAAACAATCTAAGGAAAGAGCTGTTTGATTTAATAGAGATGGATAGTGATATTAAGATCAATACAAGAAATACATTACAGAAGGTAAATCAAACGTAAAATGTTAGAAGTTTGATAAAACACGTTAATTAGAACTATTAAGAGAAATTCTTGTGATATAACAGAAATAAATAGGATATATTACTGCACAGCCAAATAAAAATGGATAAAGCTTTATCAAAAAAAAAAACATAGAGCAATAAGGAAAAGGAGGGGAAGAAACAAAATGACACCATGGACGCATTGAATAGAGAAAACTATTAAAAGACAAGAAGTATGACTATTAGAAGAATACAGAAGAAGGAGCAGATCCTCAAAAATACTTAGAAAAACATGGTAAAAGCAATGCATAGTACCAAAACAGACCAGTATCTGTCATATACCACTGCAAATAATAAACTAAAAACATCAGTAAAGACAGCTAAATGTAAAAGAAAAGTACAAAATAAGCAATTCAAAAAATTATAGAGAACATGGAAACAAAGCAAACAGTATAGAAACACTACCAAAAAAAAAAAAAAAAAAAAAAAAAAGAAGAAATGGACATGTTTTGGATGGAGAAATATGTATGAAAATCCTGTGGAACATAATAAGGATACTGAATGGATAGAAACATTAAAAAAAACAGTAAGGAAGTCTAATGTGGAGGATATGAAATGGGAGAAACTGAAATAAAATTAAGTAAGGCTCCTAAATGGAAAACCCCGGGCCCAGAAGCAATGCCTAACTTTTGGATGAAAAAATTAACATCTTTGCACAAAGATTTATCCCTGAGTAAGAATTACTTAAATGTGCATCCTGAGTGGACACCATTCTAGTTAACAACAGGAAAAATTATACTACTCCTTAAGTGTGAACCTGCAAGCCATCCTAAAAACTACAGACCAGAACCTTGCCTTCCAGTGATATACAAACCATATACTGGAATTGATGCTGACAGAGTTTATAGTCATTTAGAAAAACTGAATTATGGCAATAAAACAAAAGAATAAGAAAAGAAAGGTATATGGAACAATAGATCATTTGTTGCTAAAAAAAACTTTAATACAGATGTGTAAAAAGGGGAAGATAGTAATTATGTCATGGATAGATTGCAAAAGATCATTTGACACCATCCCATATTCATGGATAAAGGAGTGCTTACAGATGTATAACATACAACCTACATTGAACAGTACCATTATACTACTATGAAACAGTGTCAGACCACTTTGCAGCTAAACCATGACAGGGCAAATTATTATCTCAATGATAAAAATTAAAAGGGAGATATTCCAGGGTGACTCTGTCACCGCTGCTTTTTTGCCTTGCTCTTAACCCATTAAGCTGTTTACTCAACAGATTTGGCCACGGCTACAATTTGGCACCTAGAAAACAACCTTATTTATAGACTTGTCATCTCCTTTTTCTGGATGACTTAAAACTATATCATTCATCAAATGAGGAGTTGAAAGCACAACTACAAGCGGTTAAAACTTTCTCAGATGACATAAGAATGCCATTTCATCGTGATAAGTGTGCCAAAGCAATGTTTAAAGCAGGAAAGCTGCAGCACCCCGAAACTATCAATCTGGAATGGGAATCTGACATAAAGCAACTATAGCAGGGAGGGAATGTATAAATATTTGGGAACTGATGAAGGATCAGCAATAAAACATGAGCAAATTCAAATAGTAGTAAGGAAGGAATACTTTAGAAGACTAAAACTAATACTGAAAACTGCCTTGACATTTAGGAATAAAGTCTAAACTATAAACCAATTTGGTCTTCCTGTTCTAACTTACAGTTTTGGGGTAATTTAATGGCTCAAAAGGTATTAGAGGAGATGGACAGGAAAACAAGAAAAAATGCTTCATGCTTATCAAATGATTTATAAAAATTAATGCATACAAAGATTCTATATTCCTAATTCTGAAGGAGGTATAGGCCTCCTCGAAACTGATTACATGTATAGCAGTCATGGGACAGCATACATACCTGCTGACCTCACTAGAGCCAAACATAGTGAAAGTTTTAAAATGTGAAGAAAAGATGTCTAAGATTGATTCTCTGCTTAGTTTAGTAAAAGCATATTGGTATCAAGCAGGAATGGAAATAAACCAGAAGAAAAGAAAAATCAGACAACTGAATGTGCCAAAACAAAAGAAAGACTATAAGGAGAAGGTTAAAATGAGAAGGGAAGAAATGTGGAAAAGGCATATATATTGTGGCAAGTACAGAGATCTCCTGCAAAATCTCATGTTGAGCAGGATTTGACACAGGAAGGAGAGTTGAATTAAAACCAAAATATGAAAGGTTAATAATGGCAGACAAGGATTGTGGCCTATGAACAAGTTGGTTTACAAAGTACATTGAACATGTGGGAAAAACAGACAAATGCAACTTCTGTAAATAAAGCACTGCAAACAGTCACACATCTTGTTGCTGGGTGTGAACACTCATGGCAGAGAGCTTGTATACTGAAAGGCACACTAATAAGACATGACTCTTTCATTGAGAAGTGTGAAAACACTACAATATTGAAGTAGTTGAGAAGCATTGGAAACACAAACCACAAAGCATAGTAGAGAATGATGAAGTTTATACCACATGGGATCACCCATTAGCAACAGTACAAAAAATGGATGTGAGAAAGCCAGATATAGTAATCCATGAAAAATGACAAATTTAGCATTGATCATTGAAATTGCTACACCTATTGTTTACAGTGACTTATGTACATAGACACTCAAAGTCATAAAATACCAGGATTTGCAGGTAGAAATGAGAGCAATGTGGGAGAAAGATACCTAGACAGTTCCAATAGTAGTAGATGCAACAGGTTGAATAAAAAGAATTTACAATTGTACTTAGATATATTACTAATACATGTAACTCTGTATGAATTGCAGAAGGAGCAATTTTGAACATATCACAGGTGCTGCAAAGAGCACTTTTGACTAACATCAGAGACTGAAACAATACTAATTTCATCAACTATAATCATATCTCAACTTAGGAATGGGGTCAATTCCTGTCATGGTATTAGAAACCCAAAAGAGTTGGAGAAATTAAACCAACAGGATAAAAACCTTCCGGACATCTGATCAACTGTTTATTTCCTATGAAGGTAAGAAAAAGGGGCAGTCAATGTCAAAAGAGATATTTTCTAAATGCATAGCTTGTGCTATTGCTTTCCATTATTTTTACCATAACAACACACTTCCAGACAAAAACATGACCTACTCTACCAAGGTTCTGGCTATCTCTGTGGCTTTTTGGAAAGGGGTAGATACTAGAAATGTACTACAGTCAGCATATTGGTCATCTGTAAACACCTTTAACAAGCACTACAAACTAGATGTCTTCTCTTGCTGCACAGCAGACTATGCCAAAACTATTCTTCAGGGACTCCTGGACTCTGATTCATCTTCCTCCTCTCTTACTTTCTGAGCTCTGGTATTCATCAGATATAGCTTTGGATACTGCAGCAGGGATCTAAGGTTGAACATAGTGCAGTTGTGTAAACAAACTTACCATCACAGTAGATATTTAAATAGATCACTACTCCAGTAGCTGCACCCTCCCTCCAACCCCCCTCTTTCTTGCAATTTTTATTCCTAGGTGTGGGATTTTTATTATTACTGCTCCTGTTTACCAGGGCTTTAAATTCCTTCTTCTGAGATAAGAAAGATCTGAAGTTGTAATGCTTTCCTCAAGCTGTACAATGGCTAAGGTACATGGAAGATAACCTAAAGCTTTGGATGATGGCCATCTGGGCCGATCCTTGGCAGGAGGTCCCATCTATTGTAAGTTTCCGCAACCATGATATGTTCAAACATGTACTGTTATGGCAAGTTTACATAAACAACTGTACTTGTCTAGTGATCCATATCCTCTCTCTGTGGCTAGGGGTATAAAGCAGTCTTACTACACATCTTTTTATGTAGAATTCCTTCTTTTGAGGATAGCCATCCCATAACAGACTTTACTAAAGAAGAAGGAGCAATGTTCAGACAAAGAGGGACATCACAAAGGAATTAGAGATTTAATAGACTAGCTTACTCATATCAGAGGGACTATTTTCTTCTATTGCAGGGGCCTCCAACTTATACTCCTACACAGGTATCCATTCCACTCATTTTAACAATAACATGTGAAAGAGGGTAGAATATCTGAGTTTATGACCAAGTGCACAAATGTTTGCAAGTGTTTGTGGTTAGTGAAGGTGCTCGAGTGGATACGTGAAAGAGTATTCATCAGTTTCTGTACCATATGTCATTCTAGGGTGTATGCAGCAGCTCTAGTTTTAGACACTTTTCTTTTAGAAGAGATGCCTATAAAGAAGGTTATGGAAATAATTCCTTCTTACTTCAATAATTCAGGTAATTAATTTCTGTTTCTATTTGCTTTCCTGGAGAAACAAATTTGAGATCTGTCCTGTATGTCTCAGATTTCAGCACACACTTGAGGATCTGACAGTTCAGAATGGTAACCCTTCAGGCTCTTATTCCTTTTGTACTTTAGGGGCACTAGATGTTGAAATAAAATATACTTACTGGCAAGTTTTCAGCCTTTTCTGTGCTCAGGAGATGTTTCACATACTTGTATATGAGGATCATTTTCCATTTGCAGCTCTATATATCTGGATAATAGTTTGATTCATGCTCATTCATGTCAATTTAAAAGGACAGATCTTAGAAGATATAAGCGGCATTAATCCTTTTGTAGACGGACTAATCTATTAGTGGATGAGTGAGAGTGGATGAGAGTTCAACCTGATGATTTAGACTAGTCAGTTTTCTTCTCCTCAATCATTGTTTTCCATAGGAAATTGCTGTCTGTATTGTTTCTATGGCAGCACTGGCAATCAGAGCCAGATCCAGCACTGGCGACATAGGCAGTCACCTAGGGGACCATGTGTGGGGGTGGGGGGCAGGGCTCAACCTGGCCAGGAGGCTTCAATGATTAAGAAGTAAAAAAAAAAAAAGAAAAAGAAAAATTCTGCTCATGAGTGTGAAATATGTCTACATCCACAGTGGCAACGTCTTCTCCTTTAAGGAGGGCCATGTGTGTGTCGTATGCATGCCAACGCAGATATAAACACATTCCGTACTCTTGCGTGGAATTTAAGCTAGCCACTCTGCTGAGAAAGTGTGTGTGTGTGTGTGTGTGTGTGTGTGTGTGTGTGTGTGTGTGTGTGTGTGTGTGTGTGTATGTGTGTGTGGGTGTGTGCTGCTGTGTGAGAGCAGAGAGAAAGTAGGTGTGTAGGTGCGTGTATGTGTGTGTGTGAGTGTGTGTGTGTGTGTGTGTGTGTGTGTGTGTGTGTGTGTGTGTGTGTGTGTGATATATGTGTATGTGTTTGTGTGTGTGTGTGAGTGTGTGTGTGTGTGTGTGTGTGTATGTTTTAACATACCTCTCAAGTGTCCAGATTTAGCCTCATAGTTTTGGTCTGTTTTTTATTAAATGTGTGGTTTTCTGTCAAACCCAGCCACTGGGGATGCACAAGCCAGTGCATTTCTTTGTGCCGATTCCAAGCTCGGATAAATGGGGAGGATTGTGTCATGAAGGGCATCCGGCGTAAAATTTTGCCAAATCATACATGCAGACAACAGTACAGAAATACATACCAGATCAGTCGAGGCCCGGGTTAACAATGACCGCCACCAGTACTGTTGGCCAACAGGGTGCTGTTGGCCGAAGGAGGAGAAGAGGGGGAAGGCATGCCCGAAGGCAAGTAAAGGCTAGGACTGTGATAGTGAGGGTCGGAACTTTGAATGTTGGCAGTATGACTGGTATAGGGAGAGAGCTAGGTGATATGATGGACCGAAGGAAGGTTGGTATATTGTGTGTGCAAGAGACTAGATGGAAGGGGAACAAGGCTAGGTGTATTGGAGGCGGTTTCAAATTGTTTTATCATGGTGTGGATGGGAGGAGAAATGGCGTAGGCATTATCCTGAAGGAACAGTATGCTAAGAGTGTTTTGGAGGTGAAAAGAGTGTTGGATAGAGTGATGTTTATGAAGCTGGAAATTGATGGTGTAATGATGAATGCTGTTAGTGCATATGCTCCACAAGTTGGGTGTGCGATGGATGAGAAAGAAGAATTTTGGAATGAGTTGGATGAAGTGGTGATAACTGTACCCAAGGGTGAGAGACTGGTGATTGGAGCAGACTTCAGTGGGCATGTTGGTTAAGGGAACAGAGGGGATGAGAAAGTGATGGGTAGGTATGGTGTTAAGCAAAGGAATGCAGAAGGTCAGATGGTAGTGGATTTTGTGAAAAGGATGGACATGGCTGTGATGAATACATATTTTAACAAGAGGGAGGAGCATAGGGTGACATACAAGAGTGGAGGAAGATGCACACAGGTGGATTATATCCTATGTAGGAGGGACAGTCTGAAGGAGACTGGAGACTGTAAAGTGGTGGCAGGAGAAAGTGTAGTTAGGCAGCATAGGATGGTGGTTTGTAGGATGACATTGGTGATCAAGAAAAGGAGGATGAGTGTGAGGGCAGCACCAAGGATCAAATGGTGGAAATTGAAAAAGGGTAATTGTGAAGTGATGTTCAGGGAAGAGTTACATCTGGCACTGGGTGGCAGTGAAGAGTTACCGAATAGCTGGGTAACTACAGCAGAGCTAGTAAGAGAGATGGCTAGAAAGGTGCTTGGTGTGACATCTGGAAAGAGGAAGGAGGACAAGGAGACCTGGTGGTGGAATGAAGAAGTACAGGAGAGTATACAGTGAAAGAGGTTGGCAAAGAAGAAGTGGGATTGTCAAAGAGATGAAGAAAGTAGACAAGAGTATAAGGAGCTGAGGTGCATGGCAAAGAGAGAGGTGGCGAAGGCTAAGGATAAGGCATATGAAGAGTTGTATAAAAGGACGAACACTAAGGAGGGAGAAAAGGACCTGTACCAATTGGCTAGACAGAGGGACCGAGCTAGTAAAGATGTGCAGCAGGTAAAGGTGATAAAGGATAATGAGGGAAACATACTCACAAGTGAGGAGAGTGTGTTGAACAGATGGAAAGAGTACTTTGAGGGGTTGATGAATGAAGAGAATGAGAGGGAGAGAAGGTTGGATGATGTGCGGATAGTGAATCATGAAGTACAGTGGATTAGCAAGGAGGAAGTAAGGATAGCTATGAAGAGGATGAAGAACGGAAAGGCTGTTGGTCCAGATGACATACCTGTGGAAGCATGGAGGTGTTTAGGTGAAATGGCAGAGGAGTTTTTAACTAGATTGTTTAATGAAATCTTGGAAAGTGAGAGGATGCCTGAGGAATGGAGAAAAAGTGTTTTGGTACCGATTTTTAAGAATAAGGGTGATGTGCAGAGCTATAGTAACTACAGAGGGATTAAACTGATCAGTCACAGCATGAAATTATGGGAAAGAGTAGTGGAAGCTAGGTTATGAAGGGAGGTGATGATTAGTGATCAGCAGTATGGTTTCATGCCAGGAAAGAGCACTACAGATGCGATGTTTGCTCTGAGAGTGTTGATGGAGAAGTACAGAGAAGGTCAGAAGGAGTTGCATTGTGTCTTTGTGGATTTAGAGAAAGCATATGACAGGATGCCTAGAGAGGAGTTGTGGTATTGTATGAGGAAGTCGGGAGTGTCAGAGAAGTATGTAAGAGTGGTACAGGATATGTATGAGGGTAGTGTGACAGTGGTGAGGTCTGTGGTGGGAGTAACGGATGCGTTTAAGGTGGAGGTGGGATTACATCAAGGATCAGCTCTGAGCCCTTTCTTATTTGCAATGGTGATGGACAGGTTGACAGACAAGATCAGACAGGAGTCCATGTGGACTATGATGTTTGCAGATGACATTGTGATCTGCAGTGAGAGTAGGGAACAGGTGGAGGAGACCCTAGAGAGGTGGAGATATGCTCTAGAGAGAAGAGGAATGAAGGTCAGCAGAACTAAGACAAAATATATGTGTGTGAATGAAAGGGAGGACAGAGGAATGGTGAGGATGCAGGGAGTAGATGTGGCGAAGGTGGATGAGTTTAAGTACTTGGGATCAACAGTTCAGAGTAATGGTGAGTGTGGAAGAGAGGTGAAGAAGAGAGTACAGGCAGGGTGGAGTGAGTGGAGAAGAGTGTCAGGAGTGAGTTGTGACAGACGAGTACCAGTAAGAGTGAAAAGGAAGGTCTACAAGAGGGTAGTGAGACCAGCTATGTTATATGGGTTGGAGACAGTGGCATTGACAAAAAGGCAGGAGTCAGAGCTAGACATGGCAGAGTTGAAGATGTTAAAATGTGCACTTTGTGTGACTAGGATGGACAGGATTAGGAATAAGCACATTAGAGGGTCAGCCCAGGCTGGAAGGTTTGGAGACAAAGCCAGAGAGGCAAGATTATGATGGTTTGGACATGTGCTGAGGAGGGATGCAGAGTTTATTGGGAAAAAGATGCTAAGGATGATACTGCCAGGTAACAGGAAAAGCGGAAGGCCTAAGATAAGGTTTATGGATGTGGTGAGAGAGGGCATGCAGGTGGTTGGTGTGACAGAGCAAGATGCAGAGGACAGGAAGAAATGGAAAAAGTTGATCTGCTGTGGTGACCCCTAACGGGAGCAGCTGAAAGAAGAAGAAGAAAAAGAAGAAGAAGTGTGGTTTTCTGTCAAATCACTGAGGACTGAAATCACTAAATAATTACATATATATGAGTTTAAAATGTCTTATCCTTCAGAAAATGCATGCTGACACAAATCCTGTTATTCTAGCACTTTCTAAGTTAAAAGAGCGATATTTAAAATGTATCCCTGTTTTTGGGCTATTATATCCCCATTATTTCAGACTTTGTCCAGATTTCTTGCACTAAGAGGTTGACAGGTATGCAAATTGCAGAATGTCCAGATTTATGCCTCATATTTTTGGCCTATTCCTCATAAAATTTGTGGTTTTCTGGCAAATCACTGAGGATTGAAATAACTACATAATGCCAAATGTTTCAGACTTCATTTCTTTCATAAAATGCATGCTAAGAGAAATGCTGTTATTCTAGTGACTCTCTACGTCTATAAGAGCAATATTTAAAATCTGTCTCTATTTTTGGGCTTTTGTCCCCCATTATTTTAGGCTTTGTCCAGATTTCTTATACTAAGAGGTTGAGAGGTATGGAGGTAGGATATGTAATGTCCTAGTTAGGGGGGAGGACAGGTTAGTCAATTAGTTTGATCAGATTTGACCATGTAACTTGGTTACAGGAAACAAGAGCCTGAATCCCCTACACAAACTACCAGACTGCTGAAGGAATTGCATCAGTGGAGACAAGAGCTTGAATCCTCTACACCAACTCCTAGACTGCTAAAGGAATTGTGAGCTTCAGTTGAGACAAGAACCTGAATCCTCTACACCAACTACCAGACTGCTGAAGGAATTGTGAGCTTCAGTGGAGACAAGAACCTGAATCCTCTACATCAACTACCAGACTGCTGAAGGAATTGTGAGCTTCAGTGGAGACAAGAACCTGAATCCTCTACATCAACTACCAGACTGCTGAAGGAATTGTGTCAGTGGGGACAAGAGCCTGAATCCTCTACACCAACTACTAGACTGCTGAAGGAATTGTGTCAGTGGGGACAAGAGCCTGAATCCTCTACACCAACTACTAGACTGCTGACGGAATTGTGAGCTTCAGTGGAGACAAGAGCCTGAATCCTTTACACCAGCTACCAGACTGCTGAAGGAATTGTGAGCTTCAGTAGAAGCAATTGCCTGAATCCTGTACACTGGCTATCAGACTGCTGAAGGAATTGTGAGCCTCAGTGGAAACAAGAGCTTGAATAATAGACACAGACTACCAGACTGCTGAAGGAATTGTGAGTTTAAATTTCAGTACATTTCCAGGGAATTATGAGTTTCAGTGCTTTTTTAAGGGATTATGAGTTTCAGTTCATTTTCATGGAATTGTGGGTTTTAAGGGAAGAAAAGTTTACTGTTGCTCATGCTAAGTCTGTTTTGAATGGTGTAACTAACTGTTTTATTTAGCAAATGGCAGTCACAGTTTGTGCTGTAGAATTTGAAAGCAGCGTTAGCAGCATAATTGCCTTTGGTGCAGAAGGCTGTGGATTCTACTCCCACACCATGTAGATGGAGTGCTGATACTGCAGTGACCTTTCAATTTCTTTTTATTTGCTGTATTTTAAGGGAAGATAGAGGTCCTACACTCCTAAGTCTGTCCTCCTTTGTATGCAATGCCTAGTAACTATGAACCTGATGTCAGCTTGTCCAGTCTTTCCTTATTGTAATAATACCTGCTTAACATTTTTTTTAATGTAACATAGACAATTAATTCTTCAAGGGAATCAGATACTGAATCTGTAGATGCAGCACTGAAATGTAAAGTTGTCTGCCAGCAGCAACCTCTTCAATAGTTACAAATCTCTTTAACTTGGAATTATTCAGTTGACTTTTACTTCTGCAGATATTGAGCTTATTGACTGCTACTGGTGGATTGCAATGACAGAAGTCTAAGTGGCATTTTATGGTTGAAATTTTCTGAAATGGGTAGTTTTGTCATTATTGGTCCATACATTTTGTTTCATTGCTTACTGGAAGAATGTTCAAAACTACAAATTAAAAAAAAAATCACTCTAACAAGTGGTGCTGTATTATACAAGGAATATAATTTAATACAATCAGAAAGGTGAATCAAAGAACACATACATGTATGCATGGCCCTAATAATGCGTGCAAGGAGCCTATGGTTTGAAAACAGCCAAAAGGTAAACTTAATCCTCCACTGACCAGATGCATTTTATTTGAATGTGGATTTTAATGCTGTTTCAATGAATGTGAGTTTCAAGGACAGAGAAGTTTACTGCCCGTGTTAAGTCTGTTTTCATTGTGAAAGACTGTACTGTTTGTTTAGTAAAGGGCTAGCAAGTATTTGTGCTGTTCAATTTCAATATCTGTAACCAGAAGTAAATAAGAAAACAGTATGTACACTGACAGATTTGAACATTGTTTATGGTAACTGAGGAGAAATAGCCAAGTAATGGAACACTGGAATGGCTGGGGAGGGGGCTGCTGTGGGGTGTGGTAGGTGTTTGCTGAAGGAGGGGCTGCTCTGGGGGGCCCTAATCTATTAGCCTGCCTAGGGCCCCATTTGACCATGATCTGGCTCTGCCAGCAATGACAGCACTGTTTATGCAGCCATAGAGTTGGTATCTATAAGTAAGGGAGGCACTGTGGGAAACTCTTCTATATGAAAGATACTGGGAGGCTTGCCTCTCCTGGAAAAAAAAACTGAAGCTTTAGAAAGCATAGCAGAAGTGTGTAAATTATTATATCTCACAAATTAATGGGATAAAGTTTCCACTTGATTCCATTTTTACTACTTAGTCATTATTATTAAACTTAAAGGCGGCGACACAAGAACATGGCTGATGGTGTATATTAGGAGGAAAATAAATAAAATAAATGGAAAAAAAAGTTAAACAGTTGTACATCTAAAGTATTTGGGTATGTGGAAAAACATGCACAGATGAAGATTTTCTTTACCTTTAGACTGCGCAGCGAAGTCACAGCACTTGCATCTCTTAGTACTGACACATTTTTGCATCTGACAGCTCCTCTTCATTGGGCACAGCATCTTATTTTTAATCCTGTCCCTGCACAACCTTTTTGTTTTCATCTGCACTTCATGGGGTTTGTACCTAAACAGAGAGAAAGACAGAGAGAATTTCATTTTCAAATAGATATCTTACTGAAGTGGTGCACACCAGGAGAAATATGATATGCATTTGTGAAGGGCAAATGTCATACCTCTCAACTGTCCAGACTCATATTTTTGGTCTGTTCATCATAAAATTTGTGGTTTACTAACAAATCACTGAAGATTGAAAGTCACTAATTAAAGACGTACATTTCAGTTTCATACTGGGCTTCAGAAAATGTATGGTAACACAAATCTTGTTATTCTACCAATATTCTAAGATTACAAGAGCAATATTTAAAACCAGTCCCTATTTTTGGTCCTTTGGCACCCCCTCCCCCCCAATTATTTCAAGCTTTGTCCAAATTTCTAGTTCTAAGAGTTTTAGAGGTATGGCAAATATAAATATTCACTAGTAATAAAGATTCCCTGGTGTTCTATTTCCTTTATATGGCACAACAGTGCTAATGTTGGTAGCATTAATATCAGTAATTTTAAATAATCTTTTTTTAAGCATGCAACTTGGTTTTGTTTCATTTCAGATGGAGTATAAATTGTTAAAGAAAGAGACTTCAGATAGAAAAATATTAAGTTTTAGATTACTGCTGTGATTTTTATATCAGAATGTCTTCTACCACTAATACCACTCAGTCCTGCTTTGGCTAGAGTAGGGAGGGAGTCGGGGGTAGGTACACTCACCAAAATGGCATTTCTCAGCTGTGGTCTAGATAAAATAAAGATACAAAATAAATCAAATACAAAGTAACTGAAAGAATCATACAGTAAAATAGTAGCAACACAGACACTGATCTAAAATTAGGAATTAAACACTACAACATATAATGACAGAAAACACCACTAAAGGTTCCTGCTTACAATCATGAATTAAAGCAGTCTGAATTTTACTCAAATATGAAAACCTCAACACACACACACACACACACACACACACACACACACACACACACACACACACACACACACACACACACACACACACACACTCATATATATATATATATATATATATATATATATATATATATATACACAATTACCCTGCAAAAACGAATCCAATACACACACACACACACACACACACACACACACGCATGTTGTACGTGCACTTGTGCGCGCGCACACACACACACTATATATATATATAGTATATTTTACATATCCACAAATAAAAAACAGTGCACAGACCACAAATAGTGCATGGACTGTCACGATATACAAACCAACAACTGTCCAGCACAGATATGTACAAACAAGCTGTAAAGTTCCATCTCACTTTCCAGGAAATACCACAAAACAATGTATTGCATACAGATATCGGAAATAAAATAACAAGCAGGCAATTTCAGTGCCAAAACATTTTTAATATACAATTCATTCACTTTAGTATTTAGGCTATATAATTCAAAGCCCAAACGATGGTGACTATCACACAGTGCAGACCGATTTCGCCCACTGGTGTCTTCAGTGCAATTTGGAATAGGCCAACTTCACCATTTAAATAACAAGTTTAGAGACAGTGCCCACTTCATCTAATACTTATAAATAATCTACAGAGACATTAGATATAAACCCCACCAAAATAAACGTAAGCACTAAGAAAAAATATATATAAAAATACATCAAAAGCAAATCATTTAAACCCATACATAATATTCATAATCAATATATAATATACCTAATTACTAGCAAAAAACAAAATAGAGAAATCTTCTACCAACTCTCACTTAAGCCAGGTCTATATAAAGCACTCAGGTTAACTATCCATAACAGTTCTTTCCTATCTAACAATTTGTGTTTGGAAGCTTCCGATAAAACCCCACCCCTTACAGAATCCAGCCGAACAAAAAGAAAATGTGCCATAAACTGTATTAATTTATGCTTATATAGGACACTTCTATCTCTCTTACAGTTAATATCACTTAAGTGGATAGCTATCCTACTTTTAAACGTTCCAGACACCTGGCCAACATAAAAGGCCCCACATCATACGGTAGCATGGAACTGAAACAGGAGCGTGATTAACGTGAAATAAGGAAGGCACTTATTGTGTGATTACATCAGGATTTTCACTAACATTCTCTTCTTGGATATTGTTAATATAAAGATAATAAATAAAAAGAATCCAAAAGATATTCTTGTGGATCTCCTCAGTGAACACAAACCGACTTGGAGAGCTTAGGGTGGACACTTATTTTTCTGGTTATATTATAATAACAGTTGTCAGAAAGCTACATAACTTGAGTATCCAAGCCATGGCACTGATGCTGATTTAAGAGAATAGTGGATGAATGAAGAACTTTTTCATGGCTGTGAAAATGATTCCATTAATTAAATTAGCTGTTAGAAAAGCAAATAAGGGCTGTGGCAGTACTGTCCCACCTACAAAATCCATCTTTGTAGTGATTCAGTTGTACACAGGAGTCCAAATGTTTTAGTAATTATGTACAACAGCCCCTTACCAATTTCCCCCACGCACTGGAAATTAAGATATGAGATGTACATTGGAAATTGTGTCATTCCACTTCACCTTCTGGCAATGGATAATAGCTGACTTTTCCTCCAGACAGAGGGAAAATCCATAATTTCTGCAATCATTTCATATAGTTAGTGATGGCTTCGTTCATTCTAATTGCTTTTTGATAGGTTTAATTTCCTGCAGTAATGGTGATTGTGTAGTACACTAGGATTTCACAGGTGTTTGTGCTTTAAAGCAGGTAAACTCGATGTTATACACCTGTACAGAGATAAAGAAAATCTGCAGGAATGAAAGATATTGTCTGTAGGCAAAATGTACAATGCAAGTAGAGTTTTACAAATGTTTAGCTTTCAGAATATATGTTCCCGTTAATGCAATATGTAATCATCTTATGAATTAATGTACAAAATGTGATCTCAAAGCAATCTTCTCTTGATAATACTGATATTGGTGCAGTTTTAAAAACATGGCTAACCAAAGAACATGCTTCCTGCCACTCTTTGCCTGGGTATATCCTGTACAGGCAGGATAGAGGATGAGTTTGTTTGGTATATATGTATTTATATGTATATGAATAGGACAGGACAAACTATGAGGCAAAATCAGTGATGTTCTGCAGTCAGTTGACAGATATGGTTAAGAGCTATCATTCTAGCATTCTAGCAGTTTATTTGGCCATTTCTATGCTGCCCTGAGTTTAGTTGTCATTTAAGTACAATATTCATTTTATGTTTACATTGCTGGGAATCAATAATTTGTCTCATTTCTTCTGACACAGAACTCCATGGAGCAAACTGAGAGAAATCCATGTCCCTTATATTTTTGATGGAAGTAGGCCTTAATTGAATTGATTGAACTGCATTTGATGAGAGTGAGTAACTGGTATCTCTGCATCTTAAATTAAAGGCAAGAGGGGGACAGAAAGAGCAATACAGCAGATGGAATATTGTGCAACTCAATTAATGTGTTACTGTTCCATTTACTGGCAACCAGTAGTGTGAAGCAGTGGGCTAGCTAGAATTATTTATGACTTAATAAATAAATTAATGTAATTCTTTATTTGCATTTGGTTACTGGGAAGGTTCAACCTTTTCATGCAAGACCGTTTTCAGCAGACATGTTGGAAGAAAAACTCCATAAACACATTTAGTGAAAGAAAAACTTGCAAGGAGATTATAGAAAACACTTTGTGAGTACAAGCAATATTTAAGTATAGTGATTACAGATTCAACATAGACTGAAAGGTAACATCTATAAGAATACATATCAACAGTTGCAGCAGTACACAAATAAATATCAACTGAAGATAAAATACATCCATTGTAAATAGGGTGGCAGTGCAATAACATAAGGAGGCAATCTAAAAAGTAATTTGTATCTGAAGTAGCAGCAATTTACTCAAAGAAAAATTTAAGTGAGAAAAATATATCTACTGTAAATAGGCTGGAATAAATGGTCCATAAGAAGAGGTTAGATAATGGGGTATCAGCATACATACTGGTTGGGATGAGATGGAATGATACAGCAACTATAATGAGAAATCCACTGTAATAAGTCTGCTGACCAATAAGGCATAAGAGAAACCATTGGGTTACACAGCTGGAGATGTATTATAGCTGAATTACAAACAGGATTAAAACTAGAGGTAATATAAGGTAGGCTAAGTGTGTATAACAAGTAGCTGTTGTCAAAGAAGGAAAAGTCAAAAGGGAGGTATTGGAGTGAAGAAGGAGTCTTCTTCTTTCGGCTTTTCCCAGTTAGGGGTCGCCACAGCGGATCACCTTGTCCGCACATTGAATGGCAGTGGAGTTTTACAGTGTCGAGTTGCCAGCCAACCTTCCACAGAAGGCACACTCACACGCACACCTAGGGCCAATTTAGAGTGTCCAATCCACCTGCAGCATGTCTTTGGGATGTGAGAAACCGAGCACCCGGAGGAAACCCACGCGACCACAGGGAGGACATGCAGACTCCGCACAGAAGGCACCCCAGCCGAGGATCGAACCAGGAGTGAAGAAGGAGTAGTTAGGGTAAACCAGTTTTATTTATTTATTTATTTTACATTTTTAACTGGAGTGTCCTTCTGGGCTGGGAGCCTGTTTTCAGTGGAGGCCCAAGGAGAAAAGCTTCACATACAACAGTACGAAATACAAAAAAATAATTTAAGTTGTTATGTAACAAACATTTAACATAAAGTGGATAGATAATGATAAAATAGACAAATTTTAGTAGGACACAGAGCAAATACTATACATATAGTTACTATGTCACGGTGTCATTATAGCATGACAAAGAAAACTAAAGGTAAGGAAACTGGGTAAGAATAACAGAGAGCTAAAAATCATTTCATGGTGTATACAACTGTTCTGGAGAGTTTAACAATGCAATTCAGATATGTCATAAGCAGAAAAAAACACAGGTGGCATATAATGATTTAGCAGTTCCTTTTGATGAGCTATTTTTTGGGAAGAGAGTAGTTGAATGAAGAATTATAGCTATAGGAGAATGTGAAGAGAAGTAGAAGAAAAGAAATAGATCCAAAGTTAATGGTAACAGAGACCCAAAGTTACTAAAATGTATAAAAATCTAGAGGGTTGAGTGTGAAAGTGGGTGCTTGCATTGCATTGTTAATCGGTATGATCAAAGTTATCGGAAAAAGATGTTCAGGGTTCACATCAGCAATTATGAAAAGAGCAAAGGGTACTTATGTATTATCGCAACCAGATTTTGAATGAGCCATAATTAGCAATGCTGTCAGGAAAGGAGTGTAAGTAAGAGTGAAACGATGTCTTCAAAGTGCTAACTACTAATCTATCACTTTTATCAGGCAGCAGGAACAGCAATAATGGAAAAAATCATCTTCCTGCTTAGCATGCATTAGAGACGTGAGCTAATGTGAACTAAAATGAAGCTGGCTGCTAATACAGCAACGTCCTTACTGACAGAACATAAGAGAAGTCCTTGATCATCAAAATGACATATAGGAAGACACCACTACTCCTGGTTGTTGGACTGTGACTTTCAGGTCTGTTAAGTTCATAGTATTTGGTTACATTACGTTTGGCTTAACATAACTTTGAGGACACCTCTTCACTCTTACTGGCACTCCTTTCCCGGCAACACTGTTTCCCATGTTTTACCTCTCCTGTGCCTCAAAAAAACCTTTTAAGCGTAAATCAATGAGCATTGCAGTCACTCGTTTCAATCACTGAGCATTGCAATCAGTAATTTAAATCACAGAGCACTGCAGTCAGTCAGCAAAGACATGTGTCTGCATTTCATACAATTTGAAAAGTGGTACTGAAAAGGGAAGTTCCCCACGCTCCCCAGATTTTACCTCTCCTGACTGTCATACAATGTTTTTTTCAATAAATCCCCAACCGTTGCAGTCATTCATTTAAGTCACGATTGTCATTCTAATATAATAATAATAATAGTAATCATCTACAACAAGTAAGACAGGATGCAATCCCATTTGTAAACAAGCTCAATGGAAGGGACATTTTAAAAGAATGTGATCGCCAAATTCTGTAATATGAGTCCTTAGGCAGTATAAGCCAACAATATCATAAACTTTGAAAATATCATAGTTATAAGTGTAAGTGTGTGTGTGTGTGTGTGTGTGTGTGTGTGTGTGTGTGTGTGTGTGTGTGTGTGTGTGTGTGTGTGTGTGTGTGTGTGTGTATTTTACTCACACTTATGAGTATTGGCACCAGAAGGGCTCGGAAATCAGCCGCTTCTTGTGTCAGGAATCTGGTTGCGACAATACGTAAATACCAAGCAAAGTTCTAGAATTATTGACAGGAGAATCTCCACAGTTTGAGAGAAGGAATGGTGTGCGTGTGTGTGTGTGGGGGGGGGGGGCTACAATTGATTAACCAGGACAGGAAGAGCAAGGACAGACTTTAGAGTTAAAGAGATGAGCATGAAGATTTTTCTTGAAACTGTTTTGAGTATGGGATGTCTGAGGACAGATGGCATCTGGTTCCATAATTTGGTCACATGTTATAAATGCAAGGCTTCACAATGTGCATTTGATACCTTGTGTTGGTAGGCAAAGTATTTGTGTTTAGAGTGGAGTTCGCTTATGTGACCATACCCCTTTGTCAGATGGAATAGGGAGGGACATTTGGATAGATGGTGCAGAATATAGTGGGCTGCATTCAGTTCGATGTACTGAAGATAAGAGGAAAATTCCAGTTATTTTTAAGTAGTGTAGTGCAGTGGGAGTTGTGTTAGGGAGATTGGAAGCAAATCTTGCTGCTTTGTTGTACATTGCTCTAGTCTTTTCTGTTGAGTATTGTCAAGGTTAGCGTTACTTGGTGCAGCATGGAGTAGATTGATAGGAGGTAAGCATCAAATGTAGTCTTTTTGACTTTTCCTGAGATTTAGGTTTTTATTCTGTATAATGCACCTTGTTTTTGATGATTTTTTAATCTAATAAGAGCACATAAGTCTTCTTCCTCGGTTGTTTTGTAGATTTGGTTAGTCATGGTACATATTGCTGTTTATGTTTTAAAACAATTTTTAAATGCATATTGCTTGTTAGTCAGTAACTCATGCTTGGAGATATAGTCCCTAAGTTGGCTGTACAAAAAATTTACAAGTATTTTTAATAATGAGGATAATACAGTGATCGGTCAGTATTCTGATGCGTACTTGGGACTTGCGATTTTGGAAATGGTACTCTGGCAGCATGTTTCCAGATGTCAGGATGTGTCAATGGTAAATTGTATACATATGTGACAGTTTTGATGGCATACTGAAAACCTTTGGGTGTCTCAAACTCTTAGCTCAAGAATCAGGGACAAAGCCAAAAAATAATGGGGGACAGAGGCCCAAAATTAGGGACAGATTTTAAATATTGCTCTTATATATTTAGAAAGTTGCTTTTATATAATTAGAAAGTTAACAGAGATCCAAAGTTACTAAGATGTGTAAAGATCTAGAGGACTGAGTGAAAAAGTGAGTGGGTGGATTGCATTGTTAATCTGCATGATCAAAGAATGACATAAAGTCTGAAACTTAAAAGTCTGTAATTATTTAATCACTACAATTCTCAGTGATTTGCTAGAAAACCACAACTTTTACAAGGAAGATGACAACAATATGAAGCAAAATCAGGGACGTACTGCAAAATTAGAGATAGGTGAGAGCTATGAAGTGAGTATTTGACTGATTTGTATATGTCCACTTTATCTAGAATTCTCCTTACTTAGTTGTTATTCTTTTGAATTATAATGGGGGGAGGTCCAATTATTTCTGCAGTGATTTTTGTCCATTATAGGATATGGGTGAGTTAGTCTGGATGAAGTATGCATTTGGTGACATTAGGATTGTTGATATCAGATCTTTGATGGAGTTCATAAAATGTACCTGGTTAGTTTTCCTGTTATGTTGCTAAATGGTTTAAGACTGTTTGTTTTAGCTTTAATTGTTTGACAGAACTAATTTTAGCAGAACTTTCCAAGTTGGAGTACACCTTGCCCTTTTTTGCAGTCAAATTTACAGTGATTATTGGAATGCATACCTTTAAAGACGTAAGATTAGCCAAACAGTAAGCCAAATTGTAACTGGGACTGTGCAAAGGAGAAGCCTCCCATCTGATGCAGGTAGTTATGCCCCCACCACCACTGCTCCTTACTGTAAAGAACTCAAGAACTTCTGCACCCTGAGGTTAGGAGAAAATTTCCCTGGTAGTTACCCTAATTTTTTGCTAGAATTAGAATTTGACTAATTGGCATTCAGCTGAATAACCTATAACTATTTAACTCTTCTCTTCTTAGAAAAATGTCATGCTGCAGACTTACCTAAATAATACCACCATTTTATTTCACTCTCAAGGCACCAGGTATCTTTGTTGCCTACCATTAAATAGGGTTAACTAGACTCTCATATTCTTTCTTTTTGTTTTTTTTCTTTTGTCCTTCTTTGACCAATAAATTGCATTTAGCAGTCTTATTTTACCCTAAGATCATCTGACCAAGGTACTGTTCATTTACCTCCCCCTTTTGCCTGTCTAGTAGTGAAAGATAAGTTTCTAAATGTGCCCTGGTGATAGATGATGACTAAATATCAGTCTGATCACTTTCACTTTTTATCTTTCTTGTTTGACTCCTGCAAGTGTTTTGACTATATATATATATATATATATATATGGAGTGGAAAGCTTTGCCCAATAAAAACAGAGTGACTGAGTGCTTTTTCCTTTGTCCAACATGTAATTATTGTTGTTGTAAGTACCATTAAGTGGATGTTTGCAAAATTTACATAGAACCCTTTGAAGTGACACATACCACATGCTTAATTCAGTGAAATCTTATTATGTATGTATAGCATCCTGGACTGCTTGCAAGCTTCACTGTATTCTCAGTCTATTTAGAATTGTGTACTGCTTGCATATTTGCAGTATGGTCTCAGTATGTACAGGCATCATATACTAGATGCACTATGTACATGTACTTTACTTATACCTATGTACCATAGTTTTACACATCTCAAAGTATAACTCTGAAATGCTAAATCAAGGAAGAACACAATCTAGTGCTGAAGACAAATTAATCCAAATGTTCTTGGTCTCCAATATACTGATGCATTATCACATGGCAATAAATTACCTTGTCAGAAATACCAGTCATCAGAAACTTAGTGGGAGGGCAAACAAAACTAATTTAGAGGGTTGGCAAGGTCAGGTAGGCAGACAGCATAAAACACATTTGAGAAATCTCTTGAAGCCAAGTATGTGATCCTAAATGAAAAGGCATGCATTGCGCCTTAGAATAAAATGAAAGCACATCCGCCTTTTTCAGGTTTAGGAAAAATGACCCATATTAATGAGTAGAGTAAGTGAGATGATAGATTCAAAAACGAGTTACGTTAAATGACTGTTTTCATAATGACAGACATCTGTAGTCACTTCTGTAATCCAGGAGATGCATTTATGGAATACAGTGAACAGTTTATAACATAAGTGGTCAGGGGTGCATTCCCGATAAAGCTGTTAACACCACCTATAAAGCCCATTGAACGTCCTGGTAGTGTGCCAATAGGGAACACTCATTTTTTTTTTAGAGGTGCATACACATTCTCATTCTAGGCAAATTTAGCATGCAGAATAATTCTGCATCACCTTATGGTATTACCATTGTCTTTATAACAACCCATAACATTTCAGAGAATGTTTTTCTTTAAATTCATCATATTTTCAGAAGATAAAGGTAATATGTTTAAAGTTATATTGTTTCCTGGGCCTAAAACTGAAGTTTGTAAATGTGATGTTTGAGCTGAGGCAATGGTTTAGCAACCTAGGTGCAGTGCAGTCTATGGGTACATAAGCACACACTGTGGGAGGTAGCGAAGCACTATATAAAAAAAAAAAAAAAAGATCACTTCCAGATTGAGTCTTACTGAAACTGACTCTTGCACATTTGTAGAAAGCAAACCTGATGTCAGCAAGACAAACAGGAAATGCTTAACTGCATGTGCCGTGCAGCTGAATTATGTATGTCTGAATACTGTTGCTGATGACAAGGTCTCCATCTCAGTTATCCTTAAAATGTTGGGTTATACCAAAGCCTGAACCCCTCTTCATAAATACCATTTCATTTGTATATCAGACTTGAATGTGGCATTGCAGTAATGAGCTGTAAAAGAGGAATACGATCTTCTGGAAACAATCTATTAAGGAACTGCATACTGCTTTTGTATTTCAGCCATTTAAAACATTACCAATAATGACTACTTGCAAAGAATTGGACACAGTGAAAAAACAGCTGTAACAACAACGGGTTGTGACTTCAGTTTAGATGAAATAAATATGAGTCTGTAATACACAATTAATCACAGAGTTTCTGAAAGAAGTTATCCTAGTTGTATAACTAGCTAGTAAAGTTGTAACCACTAATAAACAAACCTAATAAAAAGTTGCCAGAAAACTGACAACAGATGTGGTACAGACAGCAAAATAAGGTTATTAAACAGTAAATGCCAGCTGATAGGAAGCAGTAACAAGCTAATGCTAAACTTAATAGTAAAATAAACCGGATAAAGCTAGAAACACTAGCTTATGACTTAAAAAAATAAATAAATAACTAGTAATAAAACAACAAAGGTCTGCATTGAAATTTATTAAATTCAAATCCCTAGAGCTTTGGCCACTAGTCTTCCAGGGATTAAAACATGCATAGAAAACAGAACATTTGATATATATATATATATATATATATATATATATATATATATATATAAAACGGCAATTAAAATGTAGCTAAAAAAATAATAAAAATCAATTAACCCATCAATCAATGGGCTTATTTCAACAGATATTTCCATTCTAGCTCATGATTCAGTCAAAAGTCCTTAAAGTACCAAACTTTAAAATATACAAAGTTTCTTTTTAAGTAAAACATCAAGTGGCTTACCCTGTCTGTTATCACATAAAACTTATTCTAAAGTTCTATTTTTATAAGATGAAACATCACAATTATGTACATTAACAGCCACTGGATTTTCAACTTTACCATCAGAACTTTTGCACAAATGTTCTTAGTTTAAAAATCCTAGTTGTTTCACTAATATAATT
Organism: Protopterus annectens; assembly: GCF_019279795.1. Lineage (NCBI taxonomy): Eukaryota > Metazoa > Chordata > Ceratodontiformes > Protopteridae > Protopterus > Protopterus annectens. The sequence goes on along the minus strand of NC_056746.1, from coordinate 950,080,265 downwards.
AAGCAATGACCGACGACGTGGTGTGGAATATTGAAGATTTACCCATGGTTTGTGTGGTTTAATCATGAGGTTCGCCACCCGAGTGATTTAATAAAGCCAATTGTGGGTAAATTTCAATATACCACAACCATGGAGTCGGTTATTGCTATTATACAATGACATTATTTAAGAAATAAAATACTTACTTCTCTAAAATAATGTCTTTGTATAACGGCGCATTACTGTTCTTTTGCTGGTTGCGGTACACTGCTTCCTCGTTTTGATGTACTGAGCATGCATATGGGACATGCATCCATCGCATACCCACTACATCAATGCTTTGAAACGGAAGCAACGGAGAAAAGCAAGTCTCCATAACTCTGTTTTTTCTTTTCTTTTTTTTTATTTGTTAAAAAATGTTTTGAGCACTTTATACCAACCAAAAAAAGTCCAGGTGACCAGACCTTTTTCCGTTAGTATATTGTGGGATTTACAATGGGCACGCTGGCCAATCATCTTAAACATTTTGGAATATTAATGGGGGTTCATTGTATAATACACAATTATACTTATCATTCCAAAGGAATAATTGCCTATCACTTGTAAAGATTTTCTAATAAAATTACAGTAGTATCCACGGTGCAAGAGACAGTCCACAATGTAGAAGCTTCCTTCAAAAAAAATCCCTACATTGTTTACAGGTTCAGTAAGCCCTTAAAGTTTCCCATAGGACAAGTAACTTAAAGCATGAAATGGATGGCAACTAGTACCATCCAAACAGATAATAGGAGCTACCTTTTTACTAAATGTCATATTGCGAGACATATCATGCATAATACTTGGAAGGAATTATCTGAAAATATGCATAGGGTTTAATGTTATTAGTAATGAACCTGCAAATTTAGTTTATAATGTCCTTAAAAAATACCTGCTTTGTCTGTTGTGCTGAAAAAATAGCCTTAGATTTTTTTTCTAGGGGTATGAATGTTTCTGATTATTTATTACATATCCCTTTTAAGAGGCTGTCAGGTAATCTGGTGACTAATACTAATTTAAAATCTGGCATAATTTCTTGTGGTAGTTGTAATATATGTAAGTTTGTTTGCTCATTTGACAGGATTAATAATTTTTTTACAGCTAAAGACAAGTCTAATTGCACCTCTGAAAGTGTGGTATATGTTATTTGCTGTATTTGCAGTTTGTATTATATTGGTTAGAGGACTATGATTTTCTTTTAGGAGAATCCGCTCTGCATGAAGAAGAAGAATTAACACATGGGTTATGTTACAAGGGGTTAAACAGAGCATGAAACACTACTATGACATGACATTTAGATTATGGTAAAAGGTACTCTGTCAGTCACATAGTTTACCTCTGAGCAGGTGTTTGTGTTCCAGTTTTCCTACATTTATACAAATGGCCACTGTGTCACTTTTAAGCAGGGCTTCTTACTGGCGAAGTATAATGTCACCATAGTTGATTATATTAAGAAAGAATGCATTCTGGTAGTCAGCTGAATAAGCTGTCAGTCACTTTCTGAGACTAAGTTATTACTGAAGAGGATGTTTCTATAGAATATGTAGGGATCTATGCTTTGTCAATTCTACATACAGTAAACTGCCCCTTGTATTCTAGCTGAAAGTCCCCTGGGTTCCCCCTGCCCAGCCCTTGATCGAGTTACATTTTATTGTAAGCAAATAATATATTTTCTCTAGTTAATTTTCCCCAGGAATCACAGAGTTACATCCCTAATCTCCAGTACGTCCTTCTATCTTTGAAGTTTGCTCCTCAGCCCATTACTTATTGTCATCCATACTGACTGATAGTTTTTTTCTTACCTTCCAACTCCATCTCCTTGGCTCTACCTGCTCTGTTCGCTCTACAGGCTCACTTCAGTCCCCTACCCTGCCCCCATATGCCACCCACCCCCACTCCTTCTACATTTATAGTTAATAAACCACACCCACCCCTCCCCTAAATAATTGACTTACCTAATTTGCCTTCAATTACTTGATTAGTCGTACCATACCAACCCTTACTTCTACTCCACCCACTAAATCTACACTCATTAAATTAAGCTCCCTAAATACCTTCCCTAACTTAAACTTACACCCTAGTCTCAATTTATATAACACCATGCCTATCAAACTAGTAACTTTTATAACACTAACCCTATCATTAATCTCCCTATCCTACATATGCTATCTCACCAGACCTCTTTATACCAATCACTCTCCCCCATTTCAATCAACCATCTCATCTCCTTTACAACACACACATATTCTTCCATCTGCATATCCCCTAACCTCTACTCCCTCAACATTTTGCTCTTCACTTATAAACTGCTACCATACCACCAAACTACTACTACTACAATTCTTACCGGCACCATCTTCACAAACTCCATCTTAACAAACTCCATAACTCATAAACCACACACTAAACAACTTAAATACCTCTTCTCCCACATACACCACTTTATCTCTATCCTTGCCTCTGGGGACATTCACCCAAACCCTGACCCCTCTTCATCACATATGGGACCTGACTTAAACCTCACATAAAAGATTCAGAACTTACTCCACCCAGCTATTGTATAATCATAAACGATAGGACATACAAAAAAGGGGGAGGCGTCAGTCTCCTCTACTCCTCATCCCTCTCAGCTACCCCTTACTCCAAGCCAATCCCCAAATTTGGCAAAGGTCAATTACTTCTAGCCCTCTTTCAAATAAACAAACAAAAATCTATCTGTATAGCCACCCTATACATCCCTCCCGGATACAATATCCCAGTCCTCAAAGATACTGTCTCGTGGTTCTCAACCAATATAACAAATGAAACTATAATCCTGGGAGATGTTAATATTAATTGGGACAGTATTCAATCTCCAACTAACTCCCTAAATATAAATCTATATAAATTTACTCAACTTATTAACTCCCCAACTAAACCCTCCAAAGGCTTCACTACTGGTAGTACCTGGACTGGATTCTAGTTTCCCATCCTCACTACATCTCTCATAGTGGCATACTTCCAGATCCATTAGGTGATCACCTTCCCATTTTTGCCTATTGTCTTCCCTCCCTCCTACAACTTTCCCACACCTACACTACTACTAGATCCCTAAAATACTTTAATCCCAGTGCATTCTCTGATGCTCTAAAAAGAACCAACTGGAATCCACTAAAAACTTTACCCCTGGATAACGCTGTTACTTATTTCAACACAACCTTCTTAAATTTACTAGACTCCTTTGCTCCCTGGAGAACAAAATGCACAAAAAGTAACTCTGTCCCTTGGCTAACTAAAAATACCCTAGCTGCCATGCGACAACACGATAAAGCCTGGAAACGCTACCATAAAACTAAGACTACGTTTTCCCTCAATGAATACAAAACACTTTGCAATAAATCAAAAAAACTTATTAACTCAGACCATAATCCCTATTTCTCTACTCTCCAAACAGAACACAACAACAACCCTAAAAAATTATGTGATGTAATCTCCTCCCTTCTAAACCCTGGTAAAGAAAACTCATGCCCCGACCCAAATGCCTCTGACTCTGATCTAGCTACCCAATTCAACTCATTCTTTATTGATTCCATATTGAAACTAACATCATCCTTCACTAATAACTTATCTACCCCACAACATCCTTTACATATCCCCTTCTCTTCCAATAAATCTAGCTCCCTACCTCCTCCCTTCTCCATGAACCCTATCCCCATCTCTACCATAAAAAAAACTTCTTCAAAAATTGAAACCCTGCTCTAATGTTCCTGATGAAATACCCTCCTACTTCCTAAAAATAGCCTCCGAAGCCATCACCATCCCTATCTGCATCCTAATAAATCATTCAGTTTCAGAAAGCTATGTTGCCCACCTCTGGAAAAAGGCCTATATCATTCCACTGCATAAAGGTGGCAATAATAATGACATCTCCAACTTCTGTTCCAATGCTATCTTGTCTCCTATTTCAAAACTCCTTGAAAAATGCATCCACTTACAACTCCTACACTATCTTGCAAATTATAATCTCCTTACTCCCACCTAACATGGAATTCATCCTGGTCACAGCACCACAACAGCCCTCCTCTCCTTTCTAAAAACCATAAACAAAGCCCGAGATTCTGGTCACATTGAATCTCCCGCCCTCTTAGACCTCTCTAAGGCCTTCGAGACCATCTCTCACACCCTTCTTCTTACTAAACTCTCTAAACTAACTCTATCCCACTCCTCTATTAATTGGTTCACCAGTTGCCTATCTAATAGGCAACAAGCAGTTAAGTGGAAAAAAGCTATTTCCCCATTCCAAAACACACTCACAGTGGTTCCCCATGGCTCAGTTGTAGCCCCCCTTTATTTAATATTTTCATTAATGACCTCCACCAGGCCATCTCTAACACTAGCCTCATCCAATACGTGGATGACTCAGCAATAATCTGTTCTGCAACCTCCACTCCTGCACTAATAAAATTAACCCAAGATGTCTTCTCCTCCACAGAACCATGGATGCTAGAAAACCATCTAGCACTAAATGCTACTAAAACAAAACTTATGTTATTTTCCCCCTCTAAAAGTATTACCCTAGACAAAAGCTCTTTCTCCATTACCAGCAAAAATAAGACTCCTCTGGAAACAGTCTCCACTGCCAAATTATTAGGAATCCACATTGATGACCAACTAAAATTTGATAGCTATATCCAGTAAACATAAAAAAAACTCACAAGAAACTAGGCATGCTTTATCGCCACTACCGTTTCATCTCTCCTTCCACCTGACTCACTCTTGCTAACACATACTTCATCCCTTCCCTCCTGTATGGTGCCTTTATCCTTACTAATCTGCAATCCTCCCTTAAATCTAAACTCTCCTCCTATTACTATAAAATTTCAAAATTTGCAGCTGGCCACAGATCCAATACCCATCACTGCATTTCCCTGCACCAACTTAACTGGCTTGAATTGCCCAACTATCTTACTTATATGCAACTCATACAAGCACATAAACTTATTTTTAAACCTTATCTCTGCCCCTCCATCTCCTCTACCTTCAAAATACATCTTCCAAACAGATGTCTCTGATCCAACTTCCAAAACCTAATAGAACTACATAAACCCAGCCGACCTCCTGGCAGAAATCTTCTTTCCTTCTGCTTGGATCGCCACTGGAATTCTCTCCCACCTCCTATCCATACGACTAACAGTCTGTCTATCTTTAAAACTTTTCTTCACTCACACCTAATCTCAAAATGGGAATGCTCCTGCTCCCATTCTACATAACATCCCTGTCTACAATTTCTCCCTATATCAAACATGTCTGCTAACAGCTAAAAGACTCCTTTAACCTATTTCCTGAATAAACTGGCACTATGTTTATACTTCCATAGATTTCTCTATAATGACCCTTCTCATGCTTTTTACTCCAGCATATACAAATTTATTGTAATTATTGTTAATATTGTGATTTTTTCTTATGTCTCATTAAGCATGTTCAAATTTAGAAATTCTGAAATTGTTATTTGCTACTCTGTAATTCTATTATTTACTATTTGTATTTTTCTGGAGCTTTTCTCCCCAGGACTTCATTGAAAATGGGCTCATCGTGGCCCAATGGACCACCCTGGTAAAGAAACTGCAAATAAAATAAAATAAATAAAAATAAATAAACTCACAGTTAACCAGCACCCATGGGGATTGGTAGATGCCGGTTAAGTACAGTTTCTGGTTGCTTGAGAGTTACTATTAAAAATAGACCTGACTAATACTGTATCGTATACTGTACCATACCATACCATAAACACTGTATTGATTTGATTTTAATATTGACATACAGTAATTAAAAGCCTGGCTGAAATAATAATATTTTAAATTTATATTTCTGCTAGAAATTGTGGCACGGAGAACAGTTTTCAGTGGCACTCTGAGTGGATTGGAATTGAATGAAGTGAATAGAGAGAGAGAGAGAGAGAGAGAGAGAGAGAGTGAATGCATGTATGAAGGCAATAGCGACTGTGTGTGAGAGATTGGAGAGAGAAAGAGTGAGTGAATGCATGTATGAAAATAGACGCGAAAGTGTGAGAGATCGGAGTGATGTATAATAGCTGAAGAGAGTGTGTGTCAGAGATTGGAGAGAGAAAAAGTGAGTTAATGCATGCATGAAAGTTGAAGAGACTGTGTGTGTGTGTGTGTGTGTGTGTGTGTGTGTGTGTGTGTGTGTGTGTGTGTGTGTGTGTGTGTGTGTGTGTGGGTGAGAAAGAGAGAGATCAGAGTAATGTGCAATCTGATGCAAACTAAGTTAATATGGAGTGAGTGTTGACATTTTAACGATTTGACTTGTTTGGTTTGACTTGTTCTCAGGTTGGGGAGACAGGGAATTTATTTGTATCTTCCTTTTTAAAACTAACTAAAAACAAAAGCTATGTTTCTGTGAGGGAAAACAGTGAAACTCATGAAAAACTGAATTGTTCATACTGTACTGTATGTATTCAATTTTCTTCTGGTTGCTTGAGAGTTCTGGTTGGTTGAGTGCCAGTTAACTGAGAGTTTACTGTAGTAATTGTGGGAGAATACATGGCACAACTGGAGTAAAAAATAACTAAAACCAGCATAGACATTGGAAGAGTATAGAAGGTAACTGTTCATATATGTTAACCTACCATTTCCTTATCCTTTCATTAGAAACTTTTAACTTTTCTTGCCCATTTAGTCAAGAAGACTAAACTTAAAGGTAACCAAAGTAGTACTTTGTTTGACCTGTAGTAGCAACTTATTTCATAGGCTATGATTATGCTGTGTTGGAAACTTACCCCCAAGACATTCTTTTTTATGTTTTGGTGTATGTTTAGGTCTCTAGTTTGTGTGTGTGTACAGGCACTGTTTTTTTGAACAACTAGGAGGTCCAGTAGGTCTGGGGTTTTCATGGCTTGAAAAGCTGGACATAGGCCACCTCACAGAATCTGGAGGGAGAATTGTGCTGATCTTTCAGGAAAGATGAAGTATTTAAGAGCTTTAATTTTCTTGTTTAGAAATCTTTGGGGCCTTTTCAGCTGAACAATATCTTGGATTTATACATACTAATGGGAACATTGTATTCAATGATGGGTCTAATGATGGAAGAATACAGAGGTAGAATAACCGCTTTGGCTTTTGAAGGTATTTGTTTTCAACTAACAGGGCCATATAGAATGATTTGCTGATGATAGTGGAAACATGATGATCAAATGAGAGAAACAGTTGTCCAGATAAGTACCCAGGTCTCTTATGACCTTCTATGTCTGAAGTGAAGTATCACTTATAACATATGAGGTGGGATTAGCAAAGGCCAAATCCTACTATGCTGAACTTTTTTGCATTTAACTTACCAATAACTTTCATAACATGTGATCTGCTGAATAGCCAATTTACAATCCAGTGGACAACATGAGGGTTACAGTAAGTTTGTCTAAGTTTTAGTTTTCAATAATTTCAGTTACGGGAATAATATTAAACGATTTGGCCAAGTCAAGATAGGCACTGTGCACATTGTGACCTCTGCCCACAGCCTCTGTAACCCTTTCAAATAAGCTTACTAGAAATCATCATCCTCTTCTACTTGGTATCCTAACGATCCCATTTCATAGCTTCCTTTTCCAGTACGTACTATATTATAGCTTCATAGATAGTTACTAGTCAGTCCAATAGACCATTAAGAAACCTAGCACAAATGTTCAACTGCCCCAAAGTACTGCCTGGTTAAGTGACTTGCTCAAGGTGACACAGTAGGTCATCAAGTGAAAGAGGAACAGGAAGTTGCTTATTAATAAGTCAGAGCTTTAGTCCTCTGCACTAACTGCTACTCATTTCTCTTTACTTCATTTGCACAAATGTTTTATACAATTCCTCATTCAGAGTAAAATAAACCTTGTATATAGTGTAAATAGGATCCTTGGAATTATAAGACTATTAGAGTGATTATGGGGGGAATATATGCAAAGTCCAAGGTTGCTTTGCAGTAGGTTTCATCATTTCAATGCAGACTTCACAACTTATGTTTTGTTGTTATGGGACTCACAGAAGTTGATCTTGCACTTGTAATATGGAATCTGTTCAATGGTATATTTTATCTATACTCATACTATATGCTTATACCATTGATATTATCTGCCATGTTGCTTGTTTAACATACAATGATGTACTTGCAATGGCTGATCATTTCTGTTTCTTGACTACATCTCATTTTCATATCTCATATATACCTATATATGCCGTTCGAAATAACAAAAAGTTAAACCGAAGCCAAATATTTCGAGCGTACGCAGTCATCCCAGCGTACGCAATGTCGCCCCAAATGATCGACACACACACACACACACACACACACACACACACACACATATATATATATATATATATATATATATATATATATATATCTATGGGTCTACTTCAAAAGATCAACTTACCACAATATCGAATCCCACTTTGAGACCACTTCACTGAATCTTCAAACCATCAAACTCGCAAAACAGCCAAAACTAACCCTGGGAAAAGAACCACTTGGCCATCATGGTGAACCTTGCCCTTTCCCCACTGTAGTGCGATCTTAGAGTTAATATATTTAGTTATGGGGGTGTGGTTCTTTTCCCGGGGTTGGTTTACCCTATTCTGGGAGTTCGATGTTGTGAAGATTCGGCGAAGCATCTTGATGAAGTGGGATTCAATATTCTGGTAAGTTGATCTTTCTGAAGTAGACCTATATATATATGTATATATATATATATATATATATATATATATATATATATATATATATATATATGATGTACTTACAATGGCTGATCATTTCTGTTTCTTGACTACATCTCATTTTCATATCTCATATATACCTATATATGCCGTTCGAAATAACAAAAAGTTAAACCGAAGCCAAATATTTCGAGCGTACGCAAAGCCACCCCAGCGTACGCAATGTCGCCCCAAATGATCAACACACACACATATATATATATATATATATATATATATATATATATATATATATATACACACATATGGGTCCCTATTGGATTATCAAAGTTTCAGAATCGAATATCATATGGCTGAGATCAAATGACTGAAATTTTCAAACTTCAAAACTAAAATAATAATAAAAATAACAACAACATTGTTTTATGTTTGCATCCCCCACACCCCCTGCTAATTAAATATATCAACTCCAAGATTTCACTACAGTGAGGAATACGGTCAATTTCCTGTTCTGCACTGCACGTTTCAAAACTTCATCATATGATCTTGGCCATATAAAGTTCGAAGTTTTGAAACTTTGGTACTCCCATAGGGACCCATATATATATATATATATATATATATATATATATATATATATATATATATATATATTTTTATGTGTGTGTGTGTGTGTGTGTGTGTGTGTGTGTGTGTGTGTGTGTGTGTGAGTGTCTCTGTGTGTGTGCGTGCGCATGGATTCTCTTCAGAAACACGAAGCTTCAAACTTCAAAAGGCCGAGACCAGAATATTGAAGTTTTGAAAATTCGAACGTTCTGAATGGAGATTGACATACAGTGCAGAACAGTATATTTTCTGTTCTCCTCACTGTAGTGCAATCCCGGAGTTGGTATATTTATTGCTTGCCCCCCCTACAAAAAGTAAAAAAAAATAGTTTTTATTTTTTTAATTTCGTTTTCAAAGTTTCAAAACTTTGATCTTCTGGTCCCGGCCTTTTGAAGTTTGAAGTTTTGAAACTTTGAGCTTTAGTAGTAGATCCATATATATATATTTTTCATGTGACTGAGGACTCCCAATGAACTAGATTCTTTTTTTTGGTTAAACTTTATGAAAGCATTGATTTCCTAGATTTTACACTCTCAGGGAAGGGAAGCAAAGTGCATTTTCTGAACATTTCCCTTTCTTTCAACCTCACCACCAAGGAATTTACATCTTCCATCCATAGGAAGAATACATTTCTAAACAATTACCTTGACTTCTCAAGCCAGCACCCCAGTTTTATGAAAAGAAATATAGTTAAAAGTCAATTTGTCCATCTGAGTAGGATCATTAGTGACAACACCTTTTTTTGCAGGAATGTTGCTATCTTATGAAACTCTTTGCAGATAAACATTATCCTGTTAAGTTGTTTTTTTAATTGTTTTAAGAAAGTGGCAGACTGCAGGTACAGCAAACACCTAACTGTCCTTAAGTTCGGGTTCAGTTGTGCTAAGGGCAGTTCATCAAATGAATGCACAAGATTTCCCCTTCCTATTTCTTTAGACTCTGAAGGTATCAGGAGCATTATTACTAAGAACTGGGGTAAGTGAGACCTAGGGCGGACACGACTCCTAGATTACATGGGCATTTAAATGTAAATAGCATTCTTAGATGAAATAGATAATTGATGATGTCATTAATATGCTAATTAGCCTTGCCTTATAGTGATACTAATGTATGGTTGTGTTCCATATTTCTGATGAAATTCGACAAGAAACATTTTATGAACCAAAGCGCTCAAATTCTAGTTATGTCTTTAGTGATCGCTTATTAAAGCTGTTTATTTGTCTTATTCTGAACATAGTTCTTTCATTTTTCAGAAGGTATTTTTTTATTTTATATATATATATATATATATATATATATATATATATATATATATATAAATACACATACACATACATATATCCATCCATCCATTCTCAACCCCTTTTTCCACATGGGGCAGGGGTGTCACTTTCAACAGTGACAATCATTTCGAATCAAGGTTTACACCACCGAGTGTCTAACCATGCTGCTGTAGTTCATCAGTACCACGCACTCGCACACACACTCGCACTTACGTCCAATTTGAGTGTTGCATACACACATATATATATATATATTGGTCTACTGAAAACAAGCAGTGGATTCTCGGTTTCGCAAAAGTGCACTTAAGCGAAAGTGCACTTCCGTGAAGAACGATTAAACGAACCATTAAGGAACACAGGTGCCGAAGCACACTACAGTGGGGAAAGGGAATTTATGTGTTCCCCACTATAGTGTGATCTCGGAGTTGGTATATTTAAGTAGAGGGGGTTTGGGGGGCTTGCCCCCCTGCAAAAACAATGTTTTATTGTTTTATATTGGTTCATTGAACCGATGTTCGCAGAAGTGCACTTTCACTTAAGTGCACATTCGTGTGTGGGTCTGCTGTTTATTTTCAAAGACGTTTCAAAGACGTGAGTTTTCGATTATATACAGTAGACCCATATTTATATATATATATATATATATATATATATATATATATATATATATATATATATATCTATCTAAGACAAAAGTAGGAAGCCTCCCACTGAAGAACTGTGTAACACAAAATATCCGTGCAACGGAATAATTACCGCAGTCACCACAGCCAGGGTAACAAAGTATATGACACTAGTAAAATGGAAGATTTTCTTTATTGGGAAAAGCACTTTCCTGAAGGAGATCTGAAATCTTTCATTTTACTGGTGTCATATACTTTGTTACTCTGGCCGTGGTGACTGTGGTAATTATTCTGTTGCTTATGTATATATATATATATATATATATATATATATATATATATATATGGATCTAGGATGTTTGCTCGAGTGATCAAACATCCGAATCCATAATAACCGAACAGACTTTAACGAAACCGCTTTTATCAAAAAAGCGCTTTCATTAAAGCGTGTTACAAAAAAAAAAACCACTACATTTACATTTTTGCCACCCCTGCACCTCCCATGTGGGGGGCTGTGCTCCCCACACTCCCCCTACTTTAATATTCTCCCTCTGAGACCACACTACAGTGGGGAAAAGGGAAATTTCCCTTACCCGCACTGTAGTACAGCCTCGGCATCAGGCATACTTACACAAAAGTGCTTCTAGGGTATAAAGCACTTTTGCGTAAGTATGCCTGGCCGTTTGGATTTCGGTCATTTGCTCGCTCGAGCAAACATCCTAGATCCACACACACACACACACACACACACACACACATATATATATATATATATATATATATATATATATATATATATATATATATATATAGGTTTCCTACTGACATTCCAAAACTGCATCCGTCAACTGATCACAATAGTTGGGAACCATGAAACAGCAGCCATGGCGAAAATGAATACTTCGACATCCGTAGTTCGATGTATTCGACATAGCAGGATGTGATGCTAGTCCCACATGCTATGTACCTTAATGTACCTTTACACTCTACAGTCAATGGTATGTTAATTGTATAATTTTACAGGGGGGCTATGACCCTTGCACCCCCCCCATGCCCCCTGCAAATTAAATATACTAACTACAAGATCACACAGCAGTGAGGAAATGGGCTAATTCCCTGTTCCTCATTGAATCGCGAACTCCTTGCACAATGTCGAACTCAGATACTCGAACTACACTGCCCATTTACTTTAGTGTAGTCAGTGTATTTTGGTTCGACATTTTGCCGATTTGAAAAGTGCCTTTTCACCACATGCTGGTCGAGCACAGGCACTTCGGACATTTAATAGTAAACCTATATGTATGTGTGTGTATATACATATATATATATATATATATATATATATATATATATATATATATATATAAAATTGTATTTATTTTGTTTTACTGATGGTATATGTGTATTATTCTATATCTCATACATGCATTAATGTTTGTATTAATATATGTATTTAAAGTATATTGTAATATGGTGACAGTTTTCACCTATGTATATGTATCTTCTGTGCTCATATTTGTGGAGCTTTTCTCCCTGGGCCTCCACTGAAAATGAATAAAATTATTCAGCCATACTTTCTCAGTAAGCAAATATCAATATCTAAATAAATAAATAATTAAATATAGAGATGTTCAGGGGTACTGTATCAATACTACCACTTAATATTTAAAGAAGGAGCTGATATGCAAGGGGCAGCTGGCCTAATATGTATTGCTGCCTCACATTGTGACCATGGCCAGTTAAAGTTACACTGAACAGCTAAGGAGTACAGTTATGACCACTGGGTTCCAAAGATTTCACTCACTTTGCTCTCTGCCCAGTGCCTTCAAGTGGTAATTTACCAACAATAATTGAAACTTGGCCAGGAATATTTATTATTTTGTATATACACACACACACACACACACACACACACACACACACACACACACACACACACACACACACACACACACACACATACACATACACACTATGCCCCACAAGGGGCTAATAGTATATTTTTAGTGTCAACACCCTTTCCTTGTCTTGACAGTCTAGTTCATGTACCATCCAATCTTAAAATAAGCCCACTCTAATATAATAATTTGGTATGTATGGCTAAAAGAATAATTTAGAAAGGTGGATGTCAACAGATAATAATTCACCATTCTATACACACACCATTTTACTAATAAATAAACCACCAGCCACCAGTTGCTATACTCGAATAATGAGACTTTTTATTTAAAATTAATAAAACTTAGGCAAAACACTTTGAAAATTACATATGCAACATAAAAGGTTTGAACAGACAAATAGAAATCATAAAAGTGCTATTTGTCAGCTGCCCGGCCCTGCTACTGTGCTAGCTGAAGACTTAATGCACATTATCTACCTCTGACCTTTAAGAGCAATTAGCATTCCTAGATAACTCCAAGCAATGAATTCCAGACAACTGTTAATTTTTTTTTCTTTTTTCTACAACTGTTAATCCAAATCCAAAAATTCACTGTACTCTTCAAAAGTAAGAAACATACTAAATGAACTCTCGGTAGTTGCACGTTGAACTCATGGAGTCCAAATGTTTGCAGAATGTCCAAACAGATGTCCTGGAATGAAGTAACACTAAAAAAATAAAAAACAGTTAATTCAATGTTTTCCGGGTTTACCCCTTCAAGAGTCCAAGGTTATTTCCTGCCACATTCAGAATTAGTTTTATCTCTGTAAGAAGTGGCAGCCCAATTATGGTAATTGCCTTTGAAAAGAATTGGCAGGCTTAGGCAAAAAGACTGTTTTGTGTGTGTGTGTGTGTGTGTGTGTGTGTGTGTGTGTGTGTGTGTGTGTGTGTGTGTGTGTGTGTTTAAAATCAATTCCAAAGTTCTATTACATTTGAAAATGCATGCTTCTTGCTCAACTTTATACATTTTGCATATTCTACATGCTTCAGGATTTGCTAGAAACATTAATTGCTTAGTTTACCTCTCACACAGCAGCACACACCCACTGCAATATATAAAGGCACTTTAGTCATTTTCTAGATCCAGCATGTTGATAGATAGATAGATAGATAGATAGATAGATAGATAGATAGATAGATAGATGATTGTTAGATAGACAGACAGATAGATAGATAGATAGATAGATAGATAGATAGATAGATAGATAGATAGATAGATAGATATTGTAACATCTTAAGGCTTCTTGAGACAGGACTTTGGAATAAATCAAGCACAGTCTTGAACTTTTCTAAATGAAATTTTAACTTTTACTGAAGGAAAAATAACACAAAATGCAAGTTGAATTTCTTTACTCTGGGTACAAGTGAACAGTGTGCCACTCAACCAAAGACTTCTCCTAAACAGTGTGCCACTCAACCAAAGACCTCTCCTAAACAGTGTGCCACTCAACCAAAGCCCCTAAGGCAAAACACCATGCCCAACACACTAGTCATTGGTGACTCGATACTGAGGCACACTGATGTCCCACTCACTAGGCTGAAGAAGGAGAAAGTAACAGTCAGCTGCTTGTCAGGTGCTAGGATCCGCCACATAATGTATGCACTCACATCCCTCAGCCACATAATGCATGCACTCACATCCCTCAACAACAGGTACAAATATGACTCCGTTATTGTATATGTGGGTGAGAATAACCTGAGACGTACCTCCCTTGACTACATGAAAAGAGACATGGAGGAGCTCTTGGATTATGTAGCCCAGGTGGGTATGACCCTAACCCTGAGCAGCATCCTACCATCACCCAGAATGATACCACAGTGCAAGCAGAAACTGATTGATTTCAACAATTGGCTAAGTTTCTGGTGTCATTCTAAGGGGATCCAGTATCTGTCTGCCTGGGATGACATGATTGACAAGCCTCGATGCTTTGCCAGAGATGGCCTGCTTCTGTCACCCCTGGGCTTCCAGATACTGGCCAAGGCTCTTGCCACCCCTACAGTGCATTTTTAGGCGGTGTTCCAAAGACCAAATTACCACCATAACAGCTACAAACAAATGCAATCTGAGAGTCATGCTGCTCAAAGCTAGAAGTCTAAATCTCAAAATGCACTCGCTCAAAGCACTCCTTAAAATGGAGAACATCGACATTTGTGCTGTAACAGAGACCTGGTTCAAGGCAGCAGAAAGCACCCCTGCACTACCAGGCTATAACTCATTCCACACCTTTTGGCCCCAGAACTTGGACCGAAGTTCCAAAGGTGGTGGTGTCTCCATATTCATAAAGGATGCGCACACCTCCAGACTGGTAACCCAACATAATGCACTGGGTAAGACAGCAATTCAGGTCATAGCCTGCTATAGGTCCCCAACTATGTCCTAAGACTCACACTCCATGTTCCTAAGCACCCTGGAGGATATTGGGGTCCAACCAACACTCTCATACTGGGTGACTTCAACTACCCCTCCATTAACTGGGAAAACTACTCATGTACAAATACACTTGCCCAATGCTTTCTGGAATTCATTAATTCCAAGGCTCTGGACCAGCTCATTCTTACCTCCACTAGAGGTAGCAACATCCTTGACTTGGTCATTACTAACATGGGCGGCTGTTGATCTACACCAACAGTCAACATCCCCCTGGTTAGATCAGACCACAAACTAATCACCTTGGAAATATAATCCCCCCCCCCACACACACACACACAAAGGTAACCACCATGAAAAACTTCTCCAAATCTAACTTTGAGCTCTTAAAGACAGAGGTGGCTAACTTCATGGCACCCATGCAAATGGAGAATAGTTGCATGACTGCCGAATCATACACCAATGCACTGTACAAACACGTACACAAATACATGGATCTTGCCATACCCAACAGAACTAAGATGCTGTCCTGAAAAAACAGGAAGCCAGTCTGGTGGTCCCCTGCCATAAACAAACTCTACAGCAGAAGGAGGAAACTGATGCAGAATAAGGCAAAGTCCCAAGACTGGAAAAACTCCCTTATTAGCCTCAACAAAAGGTTGAGATACCTCATCAAATTCTCTAAAGCTAGCTATGAAAACAGAATTGTAGCAGATAGTAAAGACAACCACAAGGCCTTCTATAGTTATGTAAAGAATCTCCACAGCAATACACAGATTTGCTCTGAGCTACTGCACAATAATACCAAGCCAACAGATATTGCCACTATACTGGCCGACAGATTCAGTGCTAACTTTAGCCCCCCCAAAGGACCAATCACAATACCAGTAGATTGCCAGGCACCCAGTATTAGTGCTGCACCTGTTAAAACACTGTCCAAGGCCAAGAATACAGCTTTTATGGGACCTGACAATATCCCTGACTGTGTTCTACATGAACTACAGGATGAACTAGCACCTCACCTGTGTGCCCTGTTCAATCACAGCCTCACCTCAGGCTTTGTCCCTACTGAATGGTGCACTGCTACAGTCATTCCTCTCCACAAAGGAGGAGTGACTACAGACCCCGGGAATTATCACCCAATTAGCCTGACAAGTCTGATATTCAAAGCTATGGAACGCATTATCATGGACCTAATAAACAAGGATATAGGGAATCTCCAAACTCTGGATCCTACACAGTTTTATTTTATGAAGGATAGATCATTCCTGCTCAACTTGTTTGATATCTTTGAGTCAGTCACCAGAGCTGTGGATGAAGGCAAGGTGGTTCATACAGCCTACCATGATCTGACCAAGGCCTTTGATATCATTCCCCATTCTGGAATAATAGAAAAACTCACTAAGCTAGGCATCAACCCCTATATCACTAGGTGGGTTGCAAACTGGCTCACAGATAGAACCCACAGTGTGAAAGTAGCTGACTCCAAGTCAGACTGCCAACCAGTAACGAGTGGAGTCCCACAGGGTTCGGTCCTGGGTCCTCTCCTGTTTGGTATATACTTCTCTGAAGTCCAGGCCAACACGAACGGACTCTGGCTGACAAAGTTTTCAGACCTATTATTAACTCCCCAAGTGATGTTGACATCCTACAGAAAGGCCTCAATGACACCAACGACTGGTGTCAAAACCATGGCCTTAAGCTCAATGCCAAAAAATGTGTCATCATCCCCCTTAGGAAAAACCCGATTCCCTTGAATTACCACATTGATGGTAGTCCACTGAACACAGGAGACATTATAAGATGTCTAGGAAAACAGGTTGACAGCAACCTCTCTTTTGACGACCACTTTGACACTGTGGTCAGAAAGTCCTTCTATGTGTCACATCTCATTACTAAGGGTTTTGCATCCAGGAAGAAAGAGGACATTGTCTCCCTCTACTCTTCTCTCATTAGGCCAATCTTTGAGTACAATGCCCCATTTGGCATGTACCTCACTAGACACCTGCAACAACTGGAGAGGCCGCAATAGGACCTCACAAAGTGGATCCTAGGCCTTAAACACTTGTCCTATATGGACAGACTCAAAAAACTCCAACTATTCTCTGTCTCATATCGCCTACTTAGAGGCAATCTCTGCTCGACTTACAAAGCCATGTCTGACCCAACTCTGTTAGAAATGCTACATCTAAAGAAATCCCAATCCCTCCATACCACATGCTCCAGAGACCTCACCCGGATTCACTTCAGAAGCTCGAAATACTGAAATCTCGAATTTCAATATCTCAAGCCCAAGAAGTTGAATCCACAAAACAACGAAAACTGAAAACCGCGAAATTCAAAACCTCGAATACCGGAGGTTTTGAATTTCACAATTTTGCTACATACACACACACACACACACACACACACACACACACACACACACACACACACACACACACACACACACACACACACAAACACACACACACACAAACACATACACACACCATCCATCACACAAAAACACAATCACTCTACTATATGAAAGCAGGGGGGCAAGCTCTCTGCACCCACCATGTGGGGGGCAAGCCCCCCAGACCCCCCTACTTAAATATTCTCACTCCGACGCTGCACTACATACAAACACACACAAAACACCACCACACAAGCTACTTTCTGTTCGCACACACACATCACAGCAACAAAACACACTGACAAACACCACAGCCTCTACCCAAACCCCTTATCACACACACACACACACACACACACACACACACACACACACACACACACACACACACACACACACACACACACACTTACCTGAATACATGGCCATAGCGGAACTTTAAAAGTGCAAAATTCAAAACCTCTGGTATTCGAGGTTTTGAATTGCGTTCTTCTAAACATTTGCTATTATGTGGATTCAACTTCTTAGGCTTGAGATACTGAAATTCGAGATTTCAGTATTTCGAGCTTCTGAAGTGAACCCACCTCACCCTCATTACCACAATCAACAGAACATGCTGGAGGGACAGGTTCATAACCCAGAGACTGCCCATGCTATGGAAAAGACTTCCCATACATGTCAAACAGAACACCTCACTGGCCCTTTTCAAGAGAAATCTTGATGAGTGGATGGGAAAATTCACCCCGGGATCACTCCAGTGACTCTGCTCGACAGAGGCACTAGGAACTAAGGTTGGGTGGCATGATGCCAGGGTAATCCTATGGGCTAGGCTTGTAAAGACTCCAGGGGCATTAACCTAGTACACACCTATGAACCTATGAACCTATAAGAACACTAAGTTGTTTATATCAAAAAGGTTTCATGTGCAGTTTAAGTCAGTGCCTTTTTAACTCATTTCAGTTGCAAACAATACAGTTTATTTATTCATAGCATATTATTCTCTGTAGCAGATACCTGTGCAAAATACAGTGTTTACACAAAATTCCTGTCTTTCAAAATGCAAAAGTGTGCAGATTTCTCCCAAGTAAATGGCAAGTTTGGGCATAAGGGAAGAAGTAATAGTTAGGTTTCTAGTCATCAGCAAATAGGGACCCTTCTTCTATCAAGGCAACAAGTAGCAGAATGTACCAGTCACCATTGTTTCAAGAGACTTCCTTAAGATAGTTTTTCATTCAGACATTTCCCCAGATGTTAGCAGTACTCATCTATAGTAAAATCTCACACTCCTCAGTTTCTAAAGAAAATCCATTTGACAGAATAATCCTATTAGTTTCCACATAAACCAAATGATTTCTTCCTCAAAGTCACTCGCTTTGTTTTATGAGGCTCAAGAAGTATTACTAACAAAGCGCTGCTATACAAGTATCCTGTGACTTTACTTTACTTTCTTGTCTTCTTCATTTCTAACAAAACGGTGAATATTTTGATAAGCTGTTGAACTTTGCTGCTTTTATATTTCACAAAGGTGGGTGAAGCAAGCACATTTTAACACATATATTATATAAAATTTCCTGACTTTTTACCTTTCACTGAATTATTGTGGTTTAGGCTGAGTGTCATGACCTGGGCCATAGTGTGAAAATTACCTCTTTACTTTTGAATTCTATCCTTTCCCCAGGGTTACACACTGATATTCTGTTTTCCGTAATACCACTTCCATCTAACACTGCTCCTAATAGACCAGTTCTGGTGTAAACAATAAACCCAGATTCGTTTCCTGCTCTGTTCCCATCATTTTTCTCTCCCCCCAGCTAATGCTTTACACCGGAATTGCTGTGACCCAAGTGCTAAACTTTGCATTTGCCTGCACTGAACCCTATCTGTTACCTTTCTGTTTGTTTTGTCAGACTTACCAGATCTTTCCTCAGTCTTCCAGTGCTGCACCTAATTTTGTATCAGCTTTGAGGGGGTTGATTCTAATCTCTTTTCCTACAACTATTTCTGAAGCAAACACACTGAAGAGGACTGGACTCAGGACTGAGCCCTTCAGTACTGCATTAGTCACTTTCCTTAGTCCTCACACTGCCTCTCGCACCACAGCTGTCTTGTGTGCTACCCTCAGCTTTGCAGCAGACTTACTCTTAACACTTCAGATTTCACTACTAGTCACTCGTGCATGAACAAGACAGAGGTCTTGGTGAAGTCCATATAGACCATGGCTATGAAGTTGTCCTGCGGTCCAGTAAAGCTGGTTCCGTTTTAACTGACCATTTATTCTGCCTATGAACATATGTACACCCCTTCTATTCCTCGCCCACAGAGATATTTTGCTGCTAATAAGAAAGCATATCAGAGCCACAGAACTTCTGCAATGAACTTTTATAAGTAAAACGAGGTCGCAGGAAAGCAGTCTACTTATTTCAAGCATAGCAGAAAGGAATAGACACATTAAGATCCTCAGCATTACTGCTACCTTACCCTTTAGCTCTCAGCATCTTAGCTCAAAAATAGGGGATAAAACTAACCAAACAAAATGTGGATAAAGGCACAAAATCAGTGAACTATTTTAAATATTGCTTGTATATAGTTAGAAAGTTGCTAGAATAACAGGTTTTACATTCACATACATTTTCTGAAGGATAGAAAGTCAAAAACTCAAATATCTGCCATTATTTAGTGACTGCAATTCACAGTGATGTCTGAAAACCACAAAATTTATGATGAACAGACCAGCTCTGGGTCAAGGTAAGGGAATTCTATGAATTTAAGAACAACTGACAGGTATGGTATCACACAGTCATTTTCTTTTCCCATGTACCCTTAAGAAGCAAGTGTCAGTGTCACCTTCCACTTGCCAGAGGATAAGGCACATGAGTGTTGCAAATGTTCAACGGGGCTGAGTCCTAGTATTTACTCAGAAACCTCAGACATCTCATTGCACTTTATCCCATTCAAGTTGATTCAGCACATCAGTTGTTAACCAGCGTCTGGAAAGAATACTGTACAGAGTTTCTACCAGTTAAATAAGGTAAGGCTTTTATTTCGGACTATGTAAGGCACCAGAGAAGGCTGACACATCAAGACTAGTTCTATATTTACCAGATCTTGCAAATGCAAAAACACACAGGGAGATGACTTTGAAGAATGTGCATAATTTCATCAAACACGATTCTTGTTCCACTAGATGTGCAAGATGCATATCTTAACATTTTAGTGATACTTATCTCAGGAACTACCCTAGATTCCATATAGCGCATAATCACCTTCAGTTTTCATCTCTGCCATTTGTGCTGTCCAAAGACCCCAGAGCATCTGACAAATGTTTACCTTTAATGTATGCTCACTTCACCAAGCAAAACATGTTTTCCCTTATTGGTTGACTGCTAGATAGTGGCAAAGACAAAGGAAAGTTTTACATACCAGTCAGACCATTATATTGTACAAATCTCTAGGGATAATAGTAAACTATGAAAAATTTTCCTTGACTAGCTCATGTCAATAACTTTCTTAGGGGCATTCATATTATAAAATGTGTCTTTGCAGCTTAGAATATAAGAACAAATATTCTGCACTTCTTTTAGAGTTCTTTCAGCAGCAAGCCATCACATGTCAGATGTTCGGCAAACACACTGCGCTAATGGCATATGAGTAGTAGCACCCTGCTACCCTCCTTCTGACAGTCTGTCAGTGCTCAAGACTCTTCCCACTACCTGCATGTCAGGGTGAACAACCAATCGCCTGGCAGGACCAGGACAGTCATTCATATTGACGGATAAGACCCTTTCAATTTTCTTGTGTCACAGTCAGAGAAAGATCTCTTAGGATATTGCTTCTCTCAAACTGTGGGTCCCTTCCCGTTATGGTATTAGAAACCCAAAAGACTTGGGGAAATTAAACAGAGTGATTGATATCAGCTATAGATCTCAAATAAGAAACTAATTTTGGATTTTATTTCCTCCCTTTGTTTTTCTATCATCGCTTGAATAGTATATAGTCTGTTACTTTGTTTTTTTTCTGATTAGAAATTTTATGTATACTTTTGTTTTTACTTTGACTAGCACAGTAAGGCCTACTGATTAAGAGCTTTACTTTGAAAATTTGACAGGACATCTTGCTGATATTGCATTTTTTTCCTTTGTGTTTTGATTATTCGAGGTGATTGAGTAGGATTACAGCATTTTTAATGAAGTTTTCATTTAAATTGTGATTTTGACACTATTTTGTGTTAAACATTGCTGATAGGAATTTTTCATCATTATATGATTTATTCCTTGTCTAATACTGTTTTAGCAAGTATCCATTTATTTTGACTGAAACTAGCCTTTTTTACAAAATCAGGGCTCTTTGTGCATGTATTTTGTGCTTTGAGCTGTGTTACTGAAAATAATGGGTTTTTCTCAGTTCAGTGTTCAGACTGGTATTCCTACAAAAATAGTCTTTAGATTGCTATTTAGAGGGATAATAGTGGGATTTGTCAATCTACTTACTGGCTGACCATGCAGACAGTATTTGGTATTGAGCTGGTTAGTTTCTTGTCCTTGACCCCTAACTTGATGGACTCAGACCCCCTCCCTCAGCACCATTTTCCCATCCATACCTAAAAAACAAAATTATAAAAATATGCCTTAGCCTATGGCTTGTGACTCTGCAGTAGCCTTAGCTTTAGGCAGGGTATAAGACCACTCACCTTTTGTCACCTCCAGGTCTTCGGGTGGCCGTAGTACCACAACTATGAGTGACATGAGGGTCAAGCACATGCTCTGAGGCTGCACCATTGCCTGCTGCAGGTACATGAAACTAAACACTTTAGGTGCAGGGGAAGTCATGGAAGCTGAATCTGTTGTCAGTATTGATACTTTTCTCCCAGGGGATTCTCTCACTAGTGTAATGTATGTCAAAAAGAGACAGAAGTCCCAACAGGTGATGGGACAGTAGTCTCTGACTGGGTCTTAACCTGTGATATCGACTATGACTAGATCCATTGTTCAAGCAGTTGACTATGGGGTGCATACCCAGGTTACAAGTAATGCCAGTACTTCTACCACTGATCAATCTGCAAAGTATCCTTCGTTTGAAGGAGATTCTTTGGTAGAGCACTTTGACCTGCTTGAGTCAGATCATGTGGGTTCCTATAATGACAAATAAGTACAAGTGCCCAAACAGTTGATTTCTTTCTCCAAAATGTTGACTAGTTTACAGATCTATTCAGCTGGGAACTATCTCCTGCTGCTGGGTTTATGATCTCTTGGAGGATGAGGCCACAGACATTGAGACCTCTCCTGTATTAGTCTCAGCACTGGAAAATGTCTTCAAGAAAGCTTGTAGTTCTTCTCTCTTTATTGAGGCTAAGAACTTTAGGGTATGCTCAGCCTTGCCAGGCCTCCAAGAACCTTTGTCTGTGGACCCTGCTTTGGTGTCTCCAGTGACTTTTGCTAATAAGAAAACCATGTCTTCATCTAACCCAGTCCCTTCAGATAAACTAGGTAAGTGTTTAGAATCTCAGGGAGAGAAGCTGGTACAGTCCAGCATGGTAGCTTTTAAAGCATTTAACTGCCAGTGTTTTATGTGGAAGGATGTACAGTTTAGATGAGTTTGCTGCATTGTTGCCTGCAGAGCAATAGGTCTATGTTTGAGATATTGTTTCCAATGTTTCTCAGGTGTCAAAATATGCCTTAAAAAGTGCCTTGGATGGGTCAAATACTATTTTAGAAATGAAGTATTGTCGGTAGTGATTAGAAGGTATGCTTGGTTGCACTCCTAGAATTTTTTGATGAGCTAAAAAAATGAGATTTTGAATGCCTTTTTGAGTTTGATTGTGTGTCCAGTACTATCAGTTTTCTGCATTATCCTTTGGACTCCTCACCGCACCATGGATGCTCACTAAATGCCATGCTCTCCTAGTGGCCCACTGTCAGACTTTGGGCATTCACATCTTTTCATACTTAGATGACTTGCTTGCTGCTCTCATACTGTCAGACTTTGGGCATTCACATCTTTTCATACTTAGATGACTTGCTTGCTGCTCTCATACTTTGGATACAATAGAAGAGTCTTCATGGGTTCTGTTTAAGCAGCTTTATTTTATACGAACACATCACTATAGAAGTTTACTGACTTTAATTTAAGTAACTTATATACAAACTAACAACTGTGATCATGCATGCTCTCAGTGTGGCTGCTCTTATAAGATGGCACTAGGGAGTGCACGTGTCTGGAATTTATATGTGCGCGTATAGCCTTGACATGTTTCTTAAAGATACAGCACACTTCACTTGCACTCTGATTTACATCCTCCCTCTTTGGGAACTAGATCATATAATGCTATGAGTCTATTTAGCATGCAGAAATCACAGGTAATTCTTAGTCATGCAGTAAACAATACTAAGCACACACACACACACACACACACACACACACACACACACACACACACACACACACACACACAAAATCAAGTCCACATTGCTGAGTATTTCACATTAGGCTTTGATACTCGCCCATATCGTGTGACATAAAACTGAAAGTTAGATTTAACAACTGGAACTGTATCTGCAAACTATTTGACCTGTGGAATATCTGGAACATTTTCTGGAATGGAATCAGAATTTTGAACACATTCTGGTATGGAAACAGTGTCTGATTCACTCATAGGTTTGATATCTGCATCACAGAAATGACTGGCTAGTAAACCGAGTATCATTGCAAGGAAGAACTTTGTGTGGATTACCATGAACTGAAAAATTATGTTTCAGTTTGGTAATAACAGCAGTGGATGTTAGGTTAGTTAGTAGATCAATCTCATACCAATTCAAATAAGAGTCTACCAAAAAACAAGTAGTGTTGATTGTTCCACTCAAAGATATCAGCTGCAACTGTAGACCAAAGAAGTTCAGGAACTGGACTTAGCTGAAGTGGTTCTCTTTGCAAATGCAGTCTAGTGTTATTGCATGCTGAACAGAAAGAAAGTATATTATCAATGTCTTTCAGTAATGCATGCCAAAATACTAATTCGCTCTTGTCTTTCAGTAGTGGAGGCCAAAATACTAATTCTCTCGCTCTTCTCTTAGTGGATGCGGAACCTGGGTGACCACGATGCAAAATCTGGATATATTCTTGTTGTAAGCAAGCAGGAACAGCAATTTTTAGGACCTTTGAAAATAGTGCCATCTTCCATCAACGGTTCATCTGTGTAAGGAAAATAGGTCTGCACTTCAGGTGGTACACTAGATTGCTTTGACGGCCATCCAAGATTAATGCAGTGATTATGCTTCTGCAAAATTGGATCAGTCTGAGTATGATCTCTCAACTCATCAAGTCTAGTGGTAGAAAAATTACACACTGACATCACATCAAGGTTGAAATTCTCTGCGTGAAACTGTTCTGTCATATTTCTGGGTGATCTGGATAAGGTATCAGTCAGATAAAGCAATTTACCTTTCATGTAGACCATGATGTTGTGTAGAGAAATTTATAGGTTTTACTGATTTAGACAACATCCCCAGAAATACATTAAAGGTTGTATATAAGAATTCTCAGAATGTGAAAGGTCTGATAGAAAATGTCTATAAATTGAACAACTTTAACAGAACTAAGAAGGGTACTTTCAAGTGTGGACATTGCTCACAATGTGGTTATATTGCCAACAGACACAGAATATTTTTAGCCAGTAGGAATAGATGGCTTAATGACAATGAATTTTCCAATTGTGACTCTAGTGGTTTAGTATATCTCGTTAGTTCATAGGTTCAAAGGTTCATAGGTAGGTACTAGACTATTGGCCCTAGGGCCTATACAAGCCTAGCCAAAAAGGTACTCTGGCTTTCGCCACCCAAGAAAATTATTTTCCTGTGCCCTGCCAAGCAGAACCACAGAAGTGATCCCCGGGGTGAATTTCCTATTACCCATCCAATCATCAAGATTTTTCTTGAAGAGTGCTAATGAGGAGCTCTGTTTGACATAGATAGGTAGTCTGTTCCAGAGTATGGGAAGTCTCTGGAACAGGAATCTATCCCTCCAGCATGTTCTGTTTATTGTGGTGACAAGTTTTAGGTCCCTAGAGCGTGTAGCTCGGAGGGATTGGGATTTCTTTAAGTGGAGCAAGTCCAACAGCTCTGGGTTTGACATAGCTTTGTATGTTAGGCAGAGATTGCCTCTGAGTAGGTGATATGTGACGGAGTAAAGCTGGAGTTTTTTGAGACGGTCTGCGTAAGGCATCTGTTTGAGGCCAGTGATCCTCTTTGTGAGGTATTTTTGCGTCCTTTCCAGTTGTTGTAGATGTCTTGTGAGGTACATACCAAAAGGGGCATTGTACTCTATAATGGGTCTAATGAGTGATGAGTAGAGGGGAACAATGACCTCTTTTTTTCTGGATGAGAAACCTTTTGTGATGAGGTGTGCCATGTAGAAGGATTTCCTGATCACTGTGGTGATGTGATTATCAAAGGAGAAACTACTGTCCACCTATGTCCCAAGGCCTCTTATCACACTTTCGGTGTTAAGTAGACTACCACCTATGTGGTAGTTCATGGGTATAGAGTTTTTACCAAAGGGGATGACAATGCACTTTTTGGCATTGAGCTTGAGACCATGGCTTTGACATCAGGCATATGTCTCAGTGAGGCCCTTTTGAAGGATTTCCACATCGTTAGGAGTTTCGATTATGGCTCCTAGTTTGCAGTCATCTGTGAATTTAGTTAGCCAAAGACCTTCTGTGTTAGCCTGTACTTCAGAGAAATAGATACCAAACAGGAGAGGATCCAGGACTGAACCCTGTGGTGCCTGTTGGCAATATCAGTTGGTTCTGTATATTTAGTGTCATTGTGCTGTAACTCAGAGCAGATCTGAGTGTTGCCATTGAGATTCTTGACATAGCTATAGAATGCTTTGTGGTTGTCTTCAGAATCAGTGGCAATTTTGTTTTCATAACTAGCTTTGGAAGATTTTATGAGGGATCTCAGCTTCTTACTAAGGCTGACCAGGGAGTTCCTCCAATCGTGGGATTTTACTCTTTTTTACAACAGTTTCTTTCTCTGTTGTAGAGTTTGTTTATGGCAGAAGACCACCAGACTGGCTTCCTTTTTTGGAGGATAGCATCCTGGTTCTGTTCAGGATAGCATGATCCATGCACTCGTGTAAGTGCTTATAAAGTGCATTTGTGTAGGATTCAGCAGTCATACCTCTACTGTCCATCTGCATGGGTGTCGTGAACTTTGCCACTTCTGTCTTAAGAAGCACGAAGTTGGCTTTGGAGAAATTTTTTACGTTTGTTTCCCTAATGGGTGGTGGGAGCAGGATGTGGATGTCTAGGGTGATTAGCTTGTGGTCGGATCTGACCAACGAGGAGCTGACCTCTGGTGTGGAACACCGGTCACCCATGTTGGTGATGACCAGGTCTGGGATATTGCTGCCCCTGGTGGGGGTGTGGATAAGTTGATCCAAGGCATTGGAATTGATGATTTCCAGAAAAAGTTGAGCAAAGGAGATGGTACATGAGTAGTTTTCCCAGTTAATGGTAGGGTAGTTAAAATCACCCATTATTAGAGTGTTGGGTCGTACCTTAATATTTTTCAGTGTATCAAGAAAAGAGGAGTGGGAATCCTGGGGCATGGTGGGGAGTCTGTGGCAAGCTACAATCTGGATTGCGGTTTTGCCCAGAGTTAGTTGAACTTGGATAATCTCGGATGCATTATGCTGAGCAACTAGCTTGGAGGTGTGGATATCCTTAATGAATATGGACACGCCTCCACCTTTAGTGTTTCGGTCCGGGTTTGGTGGCCGAAAGGTGTGGTATGAATTATAGCCTGGTAATGCAGGGGTGCTCCCTGGAGCTTTGAACCAGGTCTCTGTCACTGCACAGATGACAATGTTCTCCATTTTAAGGAGTGCCTTGAGTGACTGCATTTTGAGGTTTAGACTTCTAGCATTGAGTAGCATTACCCTCAGATTTTGCTTGCTTGTACCTGTTACGGTGGTGAATTTGTCATTAGAACCTTGCCTAAAAAAGGCACTATAGGGGTGGCAAGAGCCTTTGCCAGTATCTGGAATCCCAAGGGTGACAGGTGCAGGCCATCTCTTGCAAAGCATCGTGGTCTGTCGATCATGTCCTCCCAGGCAGACAGATACTGGATTCCCTTAGAATGTCACCAGAAGCTTAGCCAATTGTTAAAGTCAATCATTTTGTCCTTGCACTGTAGTATCATTCTGGGTGATGGCAGGATGCTACTCAGGGCTAGGCTCATACCTGCCTGGGCTACAAGATCGGAGAGCTCCTCCATGTCTCTTTTCATGTAATCCAGGGAGGTACGTCTCAGGTCATTCACACCAACATGGACAATGACATTGTCATATTTGTACTTGTTGTGGAGTGACCTGAGTGCGTGCGTTATGTGGTGGATCCTGGCACCTGACAGGCAGCTGACAGTAACTTTTTCCTTGTTTAGGCTGGTGAGTGGAACATCAGTGTGCCTGACTATAGAGTCACCTATAACTAGAGTGTTGGGTACTTTATGCCTTATGGGCTGTAGTTGAGTGGCACACTGAGTATGTACGCTATGTGTCATTTGGGTTGTGTTGGGAGGTGGAGGTTGCTTGCATTTCTGCTTTGGAGGTCTCTGTTGTTTGGGCAGATTTTTACTGAGAGCCTCCATGAATGTAGGTGTGTGTTTTGTGCTTCTGTGTGTGTTTTGGTGGTGTAGGTTTTGAGGGACTATGTGATGAGTGTGGTGCAGTGCAAGTGTTTACCTTCTCCTCTTGACTGTCTAGACCAGTCTTTGGTGAAGAGAGCTTTGCTTCCAGTTTGGCTATATAAGTGCATCTCTCACAGGTTGTAGTGTTGGGTGGTAGGAGGAGAGGGTTGTCTGTGTACATGAGGCAATTGCTGCATTGTCCCAAGATGCCCAGATTCATCAGGTAGACAGGAGGAAACACCGGGAGCTGACCTTTAGACATGCCTGAATAGGTGCTTATTTATTAAGTACTAAAATCTGTTTTCCTCTAGACAAGTGAGGAAAGTTGAGTGCTGTAGTAATTTGTAACTTATTTAGTACTTACAATGAGTTCTGAATAAGTGCTGAGCTCAAAGAAACAGATTTGAGTGCTAAAACTAAAAAGCTGCCTAGTTGCAAGGGAAATTTTGAAGAACAGACTTTATGGCGCCAGGAATAGTTTAACCCCAGTTAAGTGGGGGGGGCTTAGGAGCTCACAAACAGTCCTGGACACAGCAAATCCGTATCTGGACAAGACCTGCCACAGGAAAGGGGGGAAGCAAGCTTAGAATTTTTTTTTTCAGTAAAATTGGAAATGGAGAAAGCTGGAACAGACGTTAATTCAACGTTAAGAATCTGAGTGGGTTGGCCTTCACAGATGTTCTCTATTAGATTGAGTGAACTAATGACACTAGACTGGGAGGAGTGTCACAGATCAAATATACAGTATGGGTGGGCAACTGCAAAGCCACCAAGTATAAGAACACACAAAACTAGGAATGGTGGGTGGGAAAAATTACAGTTCCTAGCTGTAGCCACTAAATGAAAGTTTTAAACAGATCAAGGAGCAGACTCTAGAGAATGCTTTTAACTGTAAACAGACAATTATTAAAAATGCACAGAAAAGCTCGGATAGAGCACTCACAAACAGAAAATACAACTCTCAGTATGAAAAAGCAGTTTACAGTTAAGTAATTCAGTAAACATGCAATTAGCAATGAAAAATGCAGTTAAAACAGTATAAAACAGTACACAAATGCAGTGAAACAATAGAAAAAGCTTTGTAACAGTGCAAAATGTAGTAGATCAACTGTATAGCACAATTATAAGTGCAGTTCAGTGAAATAAGTGTAAGAAATAACTTATCATGCTCTTGGAATCTTAAGGAATTTCCACTTATGCAATGCAATCCAGAGCCTGAGCAATACAAGTGGAGTGTCAATCCTTTTATGTTGGAAAGACAGAGCTCAAATTAAAAAGCTCAAATTAAAAAGGGGGATATATGAACATAGCTATTATATACAAACCAAAAAGGAAACGGATGCTTTATATTCAAACATTCCCAGGATTGTACAAAAGCACGTTACACATTTTTTGAATTGGAGAGTGTGAAGAGGGAAATGAGAGGTGGGCTATGGGAAGAAAGGATTGAGTATAGGGAGTTATGGTGGCAGACAACTTTACAAGCCACCACCCCACCAGGTTTAAATGAAAATATTTCGATAGCCCCCTTACTGAAAATGGGAGCTGCTAAGTTGGAGTAAAAGGAGAAGCTCTCATTTACATTTTCTATGCATTGCAATGTTTTTTAAGTAGAGAATGGAAAATAAATATCAAAAATGGTCATAAGAGGGAGCAAATGTATAATTGTCACCTACCTGAGTTATTTCAGCAGTAGTCTACAGTATCTATATGTTCTAATTTTGTTTTTTTTTACAATAAGTGTGTTTTAAGTCTATTTAAGGTCTTTTTAATCATAAACTATTTTTATGATGAAGAGTTTAGAAATGTCTCACGTTTTATTAGTAATTTATAAATAATTTATTGTTTTATTATTTTAAAGTACCACAAAGTTTGAATATGATGTCCCTTTAAGGAGAGTTTTACTTCAATTGAGTAATTAAGGAATGGTATTACACTGTATAAGGCATGTGCTTTTGTGTATCTGCATCTGATGAAGTCTATATAATTGAGACAAAAATGCTAGGAATTCTGTATATGCGTTTATGTTTTTATGAATTTTACTTGGTTGGATTAAAAGTCTGAAACTTTAACCTCAGTTGCTGATTTATCTTTTCCTGGGTGCCGTGAGCTGGGGTTATTGGTTTTTGGTTTTGGTACCTGGAGTGCAATGTTGTTTTGAATACCTTTGAGACCTAGTAAAGATTGCACTGGTCTTTAGACTACATAGAATAACAAGTTGTAACAGTTTTCGGCCAAATAACATGAAAGCATCACTGAACCCTCAGTTTGAATTTCTTCACCTCCATAAGCAACAAGTCTCGTACTGCTGGTTACATTGAGTTGTTTTTTAGTTCTCGCTATAGCAAAGGTGTCTGCTGATATAACATTACACATCAAACCAGTGTCTACCTGTGGAGTTTCTATTAATCCGGGCAGTACAAAACACTTTGCTTCTTGTTAATAAATTTACTGCATCAGTTCTGTCATCAAGCACTGATACACCATCTACATAAAAATCTGTCTGCTTAGGCTCTACTTGATCAGCTTGCTTCTTTGTGTGACTTCTCTTTACAACTGTATGAGATTTACCTGATTTAAAAAACTTTTGGAAATGGTTCCATTTTTTACACTTATGACGTTGCTGACCAAATGGTAAATGCTTCTCTCTTTTAGACTCATGATTTGCACCACAATTGCGACAGTTAACAATAAAGCTAGACTTGGGTTTTGCTGATCCAAGCTTGTACTGTCCTGAGCTGGAGTGTGCTCCCTTTTCATAACTTGCTGGAAAGCTACGTAGCGTCTTTGGTAATCCAGCAGGGGTTGCAGCTGCCATGTGCTTAGGCCTATTTCTGTTTGCCACATGTTGCATACTATCTACATTTGCTCTGGAGCCAACTAAAACCATGCTCTTGTCACTCGTAAGCATACTCGTGTTTTTTTCTGTCACCTCATGGATTTGACAAATCTCTATGGCTTTGCTAATGTTAAATCAGTGCTACAAAGTAAAATCTTTCTCACAGCAGCACTCTTAATACCACACACAAGCCTGTCCTTTATCAGCTCATCTTTTAAGTCACCAAATTGATACATCTTAGCTTTTTTTCTTAGGTCAGTTATATAAGCTGCAAATACCAAAAAAAAATTTAGACTGGCAGAGATGTTTACACCAGGTCTCAATGACTATGTTTCCTTGGCACCTATGTTACAGGAAAGAGCAAATATTATATAAATATTATACAAATATATAGTTATTCAATTAATTTTTATATAAGGTTTTATTCACAAATTCGATTTATTTATTATAAAATTGATTTAGTTTATGTGAATATTTAGTATTTTTGTGGCAATGTCTTTTTAAATTAATTAATAGTGATGTCATAGGACGTTCAGTATTTAAGTGTTAACGAACAATGCATTGGTTTTATTTCTGAAGAAGTCTCATTCAGGAGATGAAAGCGCTAAAATTATTTAATAAAGTCTGTATTTTAATAGTAATATACTCAGTTTGTCCAGACAAGTTTCCGTTTTTTTTGGTTTTGACAAAAGTTTTATTTATTTTATTTTGCCTTTGTTCGTTGTATATAAGCTGCAAATGTTTCCCCTGGTTTCTGATCTCTTGTGTAAAACAAATGTTTCTCTAATGTAATATTTGTCTGGAGGTTACACGTTTCTCTGCACTTCAAACACTTGGGGTCTTGTCTTGATTCTGCCTGTGCAACAATATGATTGTTTTCACCTTCTCCTTCATATACTGCAGGTGCATACACAAATTAATGCTCTCTTTCCATGACCTCTGACCCAGCTAGGTCTAGCAAAATGAATGACCTGGTGCATGCATCTCTGACTGCATAACCTGCCTGTATAAAAATATCGTACTCTTGCTCAAATATTCTCTAATTCTCTGCAATATTCTGATCAAATACAAATGGTAGGGGCTTTTAAAATCTGTCTGCCATATTAACACATACCAGTGAAGGGTTTTTCAAATAAGCACAAATATACACTCATGCATATATGCCAGAAATTTACGCCAGTATTTGTAACTTCATCCAATGCCTTTGTAGTTCTGAATTTATATCTTTTGGGCTTCTCGAAATAATGCTAATGGACAAACACGTAGTACCTTTGAATAATTGGACTTTGCAAAATAAACTTCTCTGGTGCTTTAACCCTGTTGAAAAATGCTGAAGTCATTTATCATCATTTTGCTAAAGTCATTTGTCATCACTTTAAGAAATATCCCAAACAACTTTATGATGTGAGTGAAATAAACTCTCAGGCTCTGTAATACTCTTGTAATATCGTTTTGCAATAAACCACCTCTTAGTGTAAGAAACATATCAAATAACTGCACGATGCAAATAAACTGGACCTCTCTTGCCCAAAACTCAATAACATTTTGAAGCAGTTGCACTTTGCAAATAACTGCATACAACGCACTGAAATGTCCCCAAAATGGTGGTATCTCGTTAGGCAACTCTTTACTGTGCTAGAAACACTCTGTAATAGTGGCATTTTGCGAATAGACACATTCAGCACAAGAAACGTTTCAAAATGGCTATACTTTGTATTTCGCGAAACAGTTGCACTTCGCACACAATAAACTCTTTGAAATACATGCACAGTAATAAGCACACACTGTAAGCACTTTTACACACTTTGAGATACCTCAAACAACTTTAGTTATGCCCTTGATACAATACGAAGTCATGGTTATGCCAAAACAAAGCACTTTGTCAAAACACATATAGTCACCTTGCTTTATTTTTGCTCAGTGTGCCTTTTTGCCCTTATTATATTAGATTTGCTTGTTTTAGCCCTTTTCATGTCCAGATACCACTGTACGTTTCTTGTGCTCGTTTTACTCTAAACATCCCCAGTTTTTCTTAAACACTTGTCTTACTTTAACATGCTCATTTTATCTTTAAACATGCTCATTTTGCTTTACTATTAATTCTTTCATCAAATACCTTTATTTTAAACATTTATTTTTAGCCAGCAAACTTTCTGTGCCTTCTGCTTGCTCAGTAATGTATGTTGTGCCCTTGTAATGCCCCGTTTTGTCTCTTCTATTAAATAAACTGTTCTTGCTACTTCTCATCACCTTTGGTTCTATTCTGGCTTTTTTTGTGCTCATTTCTCTTAGCTTTACCTTCACTGTCATCTCTGCACTTCATGGCTCTGGATCGTATTCTCTTCAATCCTGGTTCTGACACCATGTCGCTCTTGTACTTTGAACACAATAGAAGAGTCTTCATGGGGTCTGTCCAAAGCAGCTTTATTTTATATGAGTGCATCACTACAGAAGTTTACTGACTTCAACTTAAGTAACTTATATACAAACTAACAACTGCAATCATGCATGCTCTTACTGTGTCTGTAAAAATAAATGTATCTCCTTTTGAAACAGCAAATCTAACAGAATTAAGATAAGTCTCCTGGAAGGCACAACTTCTGTCTGCAGTTACTTTCGGCAGAAGAGCTGGAATTCCACAATGAAAGGGTATCCCTATAAAAAGAATCCAGGTTTTATGCTGAAATGAATCTCTGCAGTAATTCCTATATAAACAAAATCCACATTTTATGCTCTGCAGTAATTCCTATGTAATTATCCCATTCATTTTGCAGTACACATTGTAAATTATCAGAATCATAGAGAATACTGCCCACATCTGTTGAGTATTTTAAAGGCAGCTGGGATACTATACAAAGACTAATGACGTCAGACATACTGATCACCTGATGGTGTCTTCCAAGAAAGGAAAGACGCTTTTTTGCGCGTTTTTGAGCATAGCACAACAACGGGCAGCGCCGCCTAATTGGGTTTAAACTATTCCTGGCTCCACAAAGTCTGCTCTTCACTTTTTCCCTTAGAACTGCTCTATCTCTCAATTTAAACACCATATTCTCATTCTAAGGCCCTTCACTGGTCCAATTAAGTAATCCTACAAGTTAGCACTATTAAATCATAAGCACTACTTACTCTTATACTCTCTACGATTACCCTGTCCTCTATTGGTCCGTCTTAAATTCAGTTTCCCTATTACTCTAGCATGTCTGGGAATTTTGAGGCAATGTTACAACTGTCTCATGTACACGGACAACCCTCTCCTCCTCCAAACAGGTTCAAATATATGTGAGGGATGCAACTATTTAGCCAAACTGGAGGGTGAGCTCTCTCATCTCAAAACTGGTGTAACCAGTCAGGAGGAGAAGGTAACCTCACACAACACAATTCCAGTATCACACAGTCCCACCACATCAGCGAACCAAACACATAAATACACAAAACATACTGAGGCTCTAAATAAAAATCTACCTAAGCAACAGAGACCTCCAAAGCAGACATCCAAGCAAACGCTACCTCAAAACAAAACACACACAACACATAACCCACAAAGTCAGTGTGCCAAGCAGCCACAGCCCTTAAGGCTGAATAACACACCTGATACTCTTGTTATAGGTGACTCTATTGTCAGACACACTGACGTCCCTCTCACCAGGCTGAATAAAGAGAAGGTCACAGTGAGCTGCCTGTCGGGTGCTAGGATCCGACACATAATGCAAGCACTCAGGTCACTCCAAAGCAAATACAAATATGACTCAGTCATTGTACATGCTGGTGTGAACGACCTGAGACATACCTCCCTGGACTACATGAAAAGAGACATAGAGGAGCTCTCTGATCATGTAGCCCAGGCTGGTATGACCCTGACCTTGAGCAGCATCTTACCCTCACCTAGAATGATGCCACAGTACAAAGACAAAATGACCAATTTTAACAATTGGCTAAAATTTTGGTGTCATTCAAAGGGGATCCAGTGTCTGTCAGCCTGGGATGACATGCTCGACAAGCCACGTTGCTTCGCTAGGGACGGCTTGCACCTGTCACCACTGGGCTTTCGGATATTGGCAAAGGCTCTTGCCACCCTCATAGTGCCTTTTTTAGGCAAGGCTCAAAAGTCAAACCCACCCCCATAGACAGCACAAGGAACAAGAAACTAAGGGTAATGCTGCTAAATGCCAGAAGTCTTAACCTCAAGATGCACGCACTCGAAGCTCTCCTCAGTATGGAGAACATCGATATCTGTGCAGTGACAGAAACCTGGTTCAAGGCTCCAGAGAGCACCCCAGCACTACCAGGCTATACCTCATATCATGCTTTTGGCCCCAAAACCGGACCCGAACCACAAAGGAGGAGTTTCCATATTTATCAAGGATATCCACACCTCCAGGTTAGTGGCATTATGCAGCATCGGAGACCATCCATGTGCAACTAACAGTGGGCAAGACTGCTTTTCAGTTTATAGCATCCTACAGACCACCCTCTCAAAGTCAGGAATCCCATTCGGCTTTCCTGAAAACATTGGAGAACATGAAGATCTCTCCGAACACCATTATATTGGGCGACTTCAACTACCCAAACATTGACTGGAAGCACTACTCAAGCCCCAGCATCTTAGCCCAAAGATTCCTGGAAATTATAAACTCAAATGCTATGGAACAACTAGTCACCACTCCCACAAGAGGGGACAACATACTAGACCTGATCATTACCAACATGGGGACTCTATGCTCCACACCAGAAGTATATCCCTCATTGGTAAGATCAGACCATAGATTCATTTCACTGGATGTCCACATCCGACCCCACCCCAGCCCAGAAAACCACAGTGAAAAACTTCTCAAAGCGAACTTCTCACTTCTCAAACCAGTGGAATCCTTCAAGGCCCTAGGGCCAGTGGAAACTACAGCCCAAACTGCAGAAACCTATATAAATGCATTCTACAGACATCTCCAGGAATGCATGGATCATGCTATCCCAAACAAAACCAAGACCCAATCATCCAAAGGCAGGCGTCCAGTCTGGTGGACCTAAATGATTTTATTGAAAAAATTGATCTTAACACCTTTTGAACTGGCAGTTAACACTGATCACAAGTTCTTCATGTGGAAAACTGTTTTGCTTATTGCTTCGACATTTGCTAAGTAAGTTTCTGAGTTGCAAGTTTTCATGGTGGGACAAACATACCTGATTTTCCACAGGGCTAGGGTTGTGTTGCACACTAATCCTTATTTTATGATGAAAGTGGTCTCAGAATTCTCTCTAAATCAGTCTATTAATCTCCCTGTGTTCTTTCCAGAACCTAAGAATAAGGGAGAGAGGATACTTATACCTTAAATTTGCATGGGCACAACCTTGGAAAAACAAAGGCCTTTAGGAAGATTGAAAGGCTTTTTATTTCCTTTTCTGAGGCAAAAAAGGTTACCCTGTCTCTAAGCAGTCCATTGCATGCTGGTCGTTCTCTGGTATTGTTTTTGTTACACCCACCATAGAAAGGTGAATCCAGGCAAGGTAAAGGCACATTCTACCAGGTTTGTTTCCTCTTGTATGGCATATTGGAAAGAAGTGGACTCTAGAAGTATTCTAGAGGCAGCAACTTGATCCTCCATCCACACTTTAACAAAGCACTACAACTACATCCAGAGCAGGGTTTGTGAGGACTATTCTCTAGTATTCTGGGCCCTTAACTTACTCCTCCCAAGTTGGGTAACCTTTGGGAACCAAGCCATATACCAGTAAGGCAGTATGTTTGTTGAACATAGTACAATTGTATAAGTTCCACTTACCTTTCACAGCAGATGTTCATAGAGTGCACTGCCTTACTGGCAGTACCCTCCCACCATGTCCCTTTTGTTTCAGTGCATATGGTTGGTTGTAGGAGGTGCTGTTGTGTTTTTGTTCAACATCATTTTTTGGTGTGTGTGTGTGTGTGTGTGTGTGTGTGTGTGTGTGTGTGTGTGTGTGTGTGTGTGTGTGTGTGTGTGTGTGTGTTTAGTTTGGAACAGTAGTTGTTTGTAAAGCTTGTGCTTCCATCTGCTCTTCCTGTTTGACACAAGAAAACTGAAAGGGTCCTGTCTGGAGTGTGAAGTGCTGTCCAGGTCCTGCAAGGTTATTAGCTCTTCACCCTCACAGACAGGCAGTGGGAAGGGTTCAAAGCTTTGACAGATCGCCACAGGGAGGGTAGCAGGGCACTACTACCCATAAACCAAATTTAACTGGCAGATGCAGTGAGCAGGAGAATCACTTTGGCTCCTGACTGGTAACCGAACTCAAAGACATTTCATCAAATTGCTCAAATGTGAGGCCTTAAAATTGTGGATCTGTTTGCTTCCCATCTCTACTATCAACTCAAAACTTTCTGTTGCCTCATGTCTCACCAAACATTCTGGAATGATGATGCCTTACCCTTTCAATGGAATCGGATAGTGATGTGTTATTCCTCCTTTTCCTTTAATCCAGGAAGTGCCGCTCAAGGTAAGACAGGTTAAGGCCAATCTGATTTTAATAGTTCCCTCTTGGTGCATATAACCTTAGTTTTCACTGTTAATGAACATGGTATTTTCCACTATGACCATTGCTTCTTCATAGATCTTTGCTGATTCATCTTCCAAATTCTGAAACTGTATGGAAGACATAACTGGGTTCATAATAGCACTTCTGTTTCTCTGTATGCATTAAATATAATAAGGATGTTAAGGCCTGATACAAAGAAACCTTACATTCAGAAGTAGAAGAGATTTCAGAGTGTTTTCATGGACAATAACACAAGAGTTGAATATCATCATATTGTCTCACACCAATATTTTGTAGACCACTGGATTATTTATTTGATCCCGATTTCCATTTTTATCATTCAAGTTATGTGCTTCTGCAGTTTTTGCCCTTTTACAATTTCATAGATAGCACCTCATCCTTCTGTTAAGGATTTCCTTAGAGGGGTTCTTCACTTAAAGGCCTCAAGAACAGTCCTTTTCCCCCCTAGGGATTTGAACTTGCTGTCTGTAAAAATAAATGTATCTCCTTTTGAAACAGCAAATCTAACAGAATTAAGATAAGTCTCCTGGAAGGCACAACTTCTGTCTGCAGTTACTTTCGACAGAAGAGCTGGAATTCCACAATGAAAGGGTATCCCTATAAAAAGAATTGGGTTGGGAGGGTGGCCTAATGGTTAAGGTGTTTGCCTTACAAACACAAGGAGCAGGGTTTGAGTCTCACAAGGGATAATTGGCTAGGCTTAAAATGGCTCGCAAGGGCAGTTAGCTTAGTATGAACTTATGAATCCAGGTTTTATGCTGAAATGAATCTCTGCAGTAATTCCTATATAAACAAAATCCACATTTTATGCTCTGCAGTAATTCATATGTAATTATCCCATTCATTTTGCAGTACACATTGTAAATAATCAGAATCATAGAGAATACTGCCCACATCTGCTTGAGTGTTTTAAAGGCAGCTGGGATACTATACAAAGACTAATGACATCAGACATACTGATCACCTGATGGTGTCTTCCAAGAAAGGAAAGACGCTTTTTTGCGCATTTTTGAGCATAGCGCAACAACGGGCAGCGCCGCCTAATTGGGTTTAAACTATTCCTGGCTCCACAAAGTGTGCTCTTCACTTTTTCCCTTAGAACTGCTCTATCTCTCAATTTAAACACCATATTCTCATTCTAAGGCCCTTCACTGGTCCAATTAAGTAATCCTACAAGTTAGCACTATTAAATCATAAGCACTACTTACTCTAATACTCTCTACGATTACCCTGTCCTCTATTGGTCCGTCTTAAATTCAGTTTCCCTATTACTCTAGCATGTCTGGGAATTTTGAGGCAATGTTACAACTGTCTCATGTACACGGACAACCCTCTCCTCCTCCAAACAGGTTCAAATATATGTGAGAGATGCAACTATTTAGCCAAACTGGAGGGTGAGCTCTCTCATCTCAAAACTGGTGTAACCAGTCAGGAGGAGAAGGTAACCTCACACAACACAATT
The DNA here is from genome assembly GCF_019279795.1 of Protopterus annectens. Classification (NCBI taxonomy): domain Eukaryota; kingdom Metazoa; phylum Chordata; order Ceratodontiformes; family Protopteridae; genus Protopterus; species Protopterus annectens. Next base: position 950,040,829 of record NC_056746.1, on the reverse strand, counting down.
CCAGTATCACATAGTCCCACCACATCAGCGAACCAAACACATAAATACACAAAAACATACTCGGAGGCTCTAAATAAAAATCTACCTAAGCAACAGAGACCTCCAAAGCAGACATCCAAGCAAACGCTACCTCAAAACAAAACACACACAACACATAACCCACAAAGTCAGTGTGCCAAGCAGCCACAGCCCTTAAGGCTGAATAACACACCTGATACTCTTGTTATAGGTGACTCTATTGTCAGACACACTGACGTCCCTCTCACCAGGCTGAATAAAGAGAAGGTCACAGTGAGCTGCCTGTCGGGTGCTAGGATCCGACACATAACGCAAGCACTCAGGTCACTCCAAAGCAAATACAAATATGACTCAGTCATTGTACATGCTGGTGTGAATGACCTGAGACATACCTCCCTGGACTACATGAAAAGAGACATAGAGGAGCTCTCTGATCATGTAGCCCAGGCTGGTATGACCCTGACCTTGAGCAGCATCTTACCCTCACCTAGAATGATGCCACAGTACAAAGACAAAATGATCGATTTTATCAATTGGCTAAAATTTTGGTGTCATTCAAAGGGGATCCAGTGTCTGTCAGCCTGGGATGACATGCTCGACAAGCCACGTTGCTTCGCTAGGGACGGCTTGCACCTGTCACCACTGGGCTTTGGATATTCGCAAAGGCTCTTGCCACCCCATAGTGCCTTTTTAGGCAAGGCTCAAAAGTCAAACCCACCCCATAGACAGCACAAGGAACAAGAAACTAAGGGTAATGCTGCTAAACACCAGAAGTCTTAACCTCAAGATGCATGCACTCGAAGCTCTCCTCAGTATGGAGAACATCGATATCTGTGCAGTGACAGAAACCTGGTTCAAGGCTCCAGAGAGCACCCCAGCACTACCAGGCTATACCTCATATCATGCTTTTTGGCCCCAAAACCCGGACCGAACCACAAAAGGAGGGGGAGTTTCCATATTTATCAAGGATATCCACACCTCCAGGTTAGTGGCATTGCAGTATCGGAGACCATCCATGTGCAACTAACAGTGGGCAAGACTGCTTTTCAGTTTATAGCATCCTACAGACCACCCTCTCAAAGTCAGGAATCCCATTCGGCTTTCCTGAAAACATTGGAGAACATGAAGATCTCTCCGAACACCATTATATTGGGCGACTTCAACTACCCAAACATTGACTGGAAGCACTACTCAAGCCCCAGCACCTTAGCCCAAAGATTCCTGGAAATTATAAACTCAAATGCTCTGGAACAACTAGTCACCACTCCCACAAGAGGGGACAACATACTAGACCTGATCATTACCAACATGGGGACTCTATGCTCCACACCAGAAGTATATCCCTCATTGGTAAGATCAGACCATAAATTAATTTCACTGGATGTCCACATCCCGACCCCACCCCCAGCCCAGAAAACCACAGTGAAAAACTTCTCAAAAGCGAACTTCTCACTTCTCAAAACCGAAGTGGAATCCTTCAAGGCCCCAGGGCCAGTGGAAACTACAGCCCAAACTGCAGAACCCTATATAAATGCATTCTACAGACATCTCCAGGAATGCATGGATCATGCTATCCCAAACAAAACCAAGACCCAATCATCCAAAGGCAGGCGTCCAGTCTGGTGAACCCCTGCCATAAATAAACTGTACAACAGAAGGAGGAAGCTACTACATGATAGAGCAAAATCCCTAATAGGGAAGGCATCTCTGATCAGTACTAGCAAAAAATTACGATCCCTCATAAAATCCTCCAAGGCCAGCTTCGAGAGAAAAATTGCACAGGACACCAAAGACAATCATAAGGCTTTTTTCAGTTATGTTAGAAACCTGGGATGCAACTCCCAGACTTGTTCTGAGTTGATTCTAAACGACAAAAAATAGACTGAACCCACAGACATCGCCAATATCCTGGCAGACAGGTTCAGTGCAAACTTCTCCACCCCCCAAAAGAGCAAGTATCTATCCCGGCAAAGGGCTGCCTCCCAAACATCTCAGATGCTCAGGTGAAGGCTGCCCTCTCCAAAGCAAAAAACACTGCTTCCATGGGACCAGATGGCGTCCCAGGTTGCATCCTACATGAACTACAAGAGGAACTAATCCCTCAAATAAAACAGCTATACAATCTCAGCCTCACTACAGGATATGTGCCCACAGAATGGCGTACAGCAACAGTGGTCCCACTCCACAAAGGTGGAGCCTCTACGGACCCTGGAAACTATCGCCCCATAAGCCTGACTAGCTTAGTCTGCAAGGCTATGGAGAGGATCATCATGGAGCTCATAAACAAAGACATTGGGGACCTACAGACACTAGATCCTACCCAGTTCGGCTTTGTCAAGGGCAGATCCTGCCTTTTGAACCTGGTTGACTTCTTTGAAACAGTCACCAAAGCCATAGATGAAGGGAAGGTAGTCCACACAGCCTATCTGGACCTTGCAAAGGCATTTGACACAATACCCCACTCGGGCATCATAGATAAGCTATCCAGCTTAAATATAAACCCCTATGTCACAAGATGGGTCGCAAACTGGCTCAAAGACAGAACCCACAGAGTGAGAGTTGCTGGAGCCATGTCAGACTCGAAACCGGTCACAAGTGGCATCCCACAGGGTTCTGTCCTGGGACCACTCTTGTTCGGTATATACTTTTCCGATGGTACAGGCAAATGTGGGAGGACTATGGCTCAACAAGTTCGTAGATGACTGCAAACTGGGCACCATAATCAACTCTCCAGCTGACACAAACATCCTTCAAAAAGGTCTCTCAGAGACAGATAACTGGTGCCAGTGCCATGGTTTAAAGCTAAATGCCAAAAAATGTATAGTCATACCCTTTGGCAAAAACAATGTGCCCACAAATTACCACATAGGCGGAAACCCATTAAGTACAGAGAAAGTTATTAGGGACCTGGGGACCCAAGTTGATAGCAATCTCTCCTTTGAAAACCACATTGCCAAAGTGGTTAGAAAGACCTTCTACATAGCCCACCTCATCACGAAGGGTTTCACATCTAGATCAAGAGAGGTAATCATGCCCCTTTATTCATCCCTCATCAGGCCCATCATAGAATACAATGCCCCTTTTGGGATGTACCTTACCCGACACCTGCAGCAATTAGAAAGACCCCAAAAGTATCTCACCAAGAGCATCAAGGGTCTCAAACAGATGCCATATGCTGCTCGGTTAAAAAAGTCAAGCTCTACTCAGTTGCATACCGCCTACTGAGGCGATCTATGCCTGACATACAAAGCTATGTCAAATCCAGAATTAATGGACATGCTCCACCTCAGTAAATCTAAATCCCTTAGAGCCACACGCTCGAGGGACTTGAACCTCAGCACAGAAATAAATAGAACTTGCTGGAGGGACAGGTTCATAACCCAGAGGCTCCCTTCGCTCTGGAATAGAATTCCAGTTCATGTGAGGCAGAGCACCTCACTGAATTTCTTCAAGAAGAATCTCGATAAGTGGATGGGGGATCGTAGGTTTGTCCCAGGAATTACTCCCGTGTCACTATTAGACAAAGGCACAGTAAACTAAACCTTAAAAAGGGCACAGTATACTGAAATCAAGCGGTGGCGTAAGCCATACAGAATCGGGCTAGGCTTATAATTGCCCCAGGGCAGATAGCCTAGTATGAACCTATGAACCTGAATGGAATTACTTTACATCTACTTGTAGTTTCTGCATGAGCCCACTAGGAGGCACTGTGTTCAAAGTTAAAAGACATTAATTCTGCTCCTTTTATTTATTTTTTTTATAATAGGGCCAAGAGTGATCTAAAACATTGTCTACAGTTATATCTAGTGTGGTTTATATACCCTTTATAAAGTGTTTTAGGACTGAAATATTCCATGTTAACATTTTCATGAGGGTGAGTTAAACATTTTTACATGGAAATTTTGCATTTTATATACACCAAAAGATATTTTATTGATCCTTCTGTATGTAAATGTTTTCTTTTGCTTTTGTTGGATTGTGCTGCGTTCCACATATTGCGTTTACCATCAGCATATGACCTGTTTCTATGTAATAACTGGCTTTGTGGTTTCAGTAGACAAATGAGGAAGACATCAGCGCCAAACTACTTGTGTGTGTCTGTTGTTCTGCATCTGTAAATAGAGAATAATTTCTTAGCCTTTGTGTGCTGAGGTAATTTTGGAGAACCCTAATTACAGATGCAGGGCAACAGACACATATGGGCTTATTGTTAAATAACTGTGCTAAACTTGAAAACAGTCCATTGCAATCAGTGTTCAACCATAGTTAACATAAAAATAAATAAATAGATAAGAGTTTATCATTTGTTAATTAAGAACTAGCCTGTTATAATTACAGGTCCCTATGATGGCTTTTAACTTTTAAGAGGCTTGAAGAACTGCAAATGTATCCTATTAATACTGACTTTATATGAAAGTTCGAGTACCAATTAACATTTGAAGGAATATAAGAGTGAGATCTTGTTAAATTTCTTAGGGCCTGAGATACAGGCGGTAAAATTTCTGGCTGAGAATGAAGACAGATCCATCCATTCATCACCCTTTTTCCCATTTTTTACACATGGGGTCAGGGTGTCTCTTCAAAAGTGACACTCATCTAGAGCTAAGGTTCACACTGCTGAGTGGATAGCCCTGCTACAGTTATTCTTCCATATCACAGACTTGCATGCACACTCACATACACCTGTGGCCAATTTAGAGTGTACACTCCACCTACTGATGTTTTTGGAATGTGAGAGGAAATGGGATCACCTGAAGGAAACTCAAATGAGCACAGGGAAGACATGCAGACTCTGCACAGACGACACCATAGCCGAGAATAGAACCAGAGACTTCTTACTGTGAGACGACAATGGTATCCTCTGCACCACTGTGCTGCCCTAAGAATAAAGACAGATAAGGTGTGAAAACCTAAATAAATGATTTATTGTTACAATGCCACATGACAAAGATCTACTGTTTTGGTAAATATAGCTACTCACAGCAGTACTTTCCCTGGGTTTTTGTTTAATTTCTCCAACTGCTTATGCTTTTATATACTTCACACACAAATAAAACCAGAAGTAGCAGAACTGAAGGACCAGTTTGGTAAATACCAAATGCAGCAACAACAAAACCCAAAGGATCCACCAAGGCAGTGTATGAGTAAAACCTTTAATAACTAGGATAAGCGCTTTCGAGTAATCCAACTCTTTTTCAAATCCAAGTACAAAACATGATAAAACACACAACCTGTTTGAAAAACCACACTCAACCAATAAAATTGCAATCCAGCATACACCTCCAGAAGGTCTAATCAATTAAATTTCCAAGGTCTACGCCCTCTGAGAACAGGCTTTAGTTCGGAACACTATTAAGCCCTGGTATTCTATCAGCCTGCAGATCTGCAATCCAGTTAACTTCAATCTGTTCTGTTTGGAGGGAAATATCACCCCCTCTTTGGGTCAAAGTACATAACTGCAGGACCATAAATTTAAAAAGATGTTCCAAATTTTTCTTAACATGCTGTGCCAGCGCATTATGCTCACCACCAGTCCTTATGTCTCTGCAGTGCTGTAAAACCCTCTCCTTCAACATTCTATTGGCTTTGCCAACATAAAAAGAGTCACAATCCTGGCACCACGATAGGTAAACCAGGTTCCTAGTAGTACAGTTGGCAAAACCTTTTAAATTTATGGTCCTGCAGTTATGTACTTTGACCAGAAGAGGGTGTGATATTTCCCTCCAAACAGAACAGACTGAAGTTAACTGGATTGCAGATCTGCAGGCTGATAGAATGCCAGGGCTTAATAGTGTTCTACTACTAACATGCGTGAATGGGTGTACTATCGTTGAAGGCTGTGCGTCAGAGCTGGCAACTCGGCATGTAGAAATCTACTGCCAATCATTAGCGGACCAGACTTCCGCTGTGGCACCCCTAACCGGGAAAACCCGAAAGACACAACAACTACTAAAGCCTGTTCTCAGAGGGCGTAGTCCGTGGAAACTGTATTGATTGGACCTTCTGGAGGTGTGTGATGGATTGCAATTTTATTGGTTGAGTGTGGTTTTTTAAACAGTTTGTGTGTTTTATTATGTTTTCTACTTGGATTTGAAAAAGAGTTGGATTACTCGAAAGTGCTTATCCTGGTTGTTAAAGGTTTTACTCATACTCTGCCTTGGTGGATCCTTTGGGTTTTGTTGTTGCTTTTATATACCTCGATGGGATAGGACCACATCCCTAAGTCAGGGCATAATTAAATTCATGAAATCAGTTTTGATTCAGTCTTTGACATATAATATGAGTGCACTTCTCAACACCTGTATTGTACCCAGAATTGCCTCTTTTTGCAGGTCATAAGGGGTTCCATTTATTGATAGCAAATTTAGATATGTTTGAAGATTCATCTCTATTAGTCCAGTTTCTCTTGCTACAACTGGTACTATCTGTGTATTCTTATTCCATGTTGTTCAAGTTTTTGCTTTTAAGTCTTGATATTCTACAAATTTTTGTTTTTCAGTTCGTAAGACACTATAGACACTGGGTGTAGCAATTTCAATAATCAATTCTGTTTCTGTCTTTTTCTGTTGAACAACAAAATCCAGTCTGTTGGGTAAACAGTTGAAATGTCTGAAACAGCTAGAGCAAATACTGGAACACGGAGAATGAACGGCCAAAAGGTCGAACTTGTATATACCAAGTACAAGGTGCCATTTCTCAGAACATTCCCCTTTCTCTGAGGAATGGTAATCTAGAAGTTGATATATATAAGTTTTTTTGGGGGGGCTTGCCTCCACACATATGGGGGTGCAGGGGGGAGGTTTCCTCTGCAAAAAAAAAAAAGTTTTAAGGAAAAGAGCGATTTTCAAGATTTGCTCTTTTCCAGTTTTTCAGTCTTTTTATGGCTTTTTGGCATTCAGCATTTTTAGCGCTGACATTTCAGTAGAGAATTGTCTGTATTCCTCTACTTTCATAACTGCTGGTATGGATGAGGCAACTTAATTATTACTTCATTATTTCTTTTCCATTTTGAACTATCCTTTATGGTTCATGTTTCCAATGTCTCTCAGCTACCTCTCTCTCTTATAATGTTACAAAGTCCCCTGTGTAACAACCTTGCCACATTGTTATCTCTTTCAGAATGTAAATCTTCAGCCATGAGTGTATCGCAACCTGCAACAATATGTGCATATGTCTGTATTCCTGTAACACAAAGCCTACATTTGTTCTATATCTTTTACCCCCTCAATGGATTTTCTGAACCATCTAGTATGTAATCCACTATTATGGACTGCCAATATTAGCCTTCCATCTTTTGGTTTAAATTCAATTCATCTTAGCCATTTGTCAACTCTTGATCAACATGCACTTGTTCCAGTAGATCTCTATACTAATCGCGGTCCCTCCATTTGTCTTTTCTTTTTTCCTCTTCCTTTTCTTTGTATTCTTTCTTATGTTTTTTGCACTTTATGCTGCCACCTGATTTTTATCCATGTTTAGCTGATTTCCATGCCTGTTTGTCTCCTATTGGCTTCTGCTGACCTAAGCAAACAGGTCACCATAGACATTTTGTTCATGTTTTAGAACTTTCAACATGTTTGGATCTGATGTTATCAGTAAATATGTATGCAATTCCACAATCACTGACTTATATTCAACATGCAACAAATTCCAACACATGTGAGAGATGCAACCATATAGCCAAACTGGAGGCTAAGCTCTCTCAACTCAGTACTGGCGTAATCAGTCAGGAGGAGAAGGAAACCACACTCACTACAATTCCAGTCTCACATAGACCTACCACAACAGCAAACCAAACACATAAACACACAAAAACATACTTGGAGGCTCTAAATAAAAATCTGCCTAAGCAGCAGAGACCTCCAAAGCAGACACACAAGCAACCGCTATCCCAAAACAAAACACGTGCAACACATAGCTCACAAAGCCAGTGTGCCGAACAGTCACAGCCCTTAAGGCTAAACAACACACCTGATACACTTGTAATAGGTGACTCTATCGTCAGGCACACTGACGTCCCGCTCACCAGGCTGAACAAGGAGAAGGTCACGGTGAGCTGCCTGTCGGGTGCTAGGTTCCGCCACATAACACAGCACTCAGGTCACTCCAAGGCAAGTACAAATATGACTCAGTCATTGTCCATGCTGGTGTGAATGACCTGAGATGTACCTCCCTGGACTACATGAAAAGAGACACAGAGGAGTTCTCTGAGCATGTAGCCCAGGCAGGTATGACCCTGACCTTGAGTAGCATCTTACCCTTACCAAGAATGATGCCACAATATGAAGACAAAATGATCAATTTCAACAATTGGCTTAAGTATTGGTGTCATTCAAAGGGGATCCAATTCCAGTCAGCCTGGGATGACATGCTCGACAAGCCACGATGTTTCGCTAGGGACGGCTTGCACCTGTCACCCCTGGGCTTTCGGATATTGGCAAAGGCTCTTGCTACCCCCATAGTGCCTTTTTTAGGCAAGGCTCAAAAGACAAACCCACCTCCATAGGTATCACAAGGGATAAGAAACTAAGAGTAATGCTACTCAATGCCAGAAGTCTAAACCCCAAGATGCACGCACTCAAAACTCTCCTTAGCATAGAGAACATCGATATCTGTGCAGTAACAGAAACCTGGTTCAAGACTCCCGAGAGCACCCCAGCACTACCAGTTTATACCTCATACCATGCTTTTAGGCCCCAAAACTTGGACCGAACCACAAAAGGAGGGGGAGTATCAATATTCTTCAAAGATACCTACACCTCCAGGTTGGTGGCACAGCACAAAGCATCAGAGACTATCCATGTGCAACTAACAGTGGGTAAAACTGCCTTCCAGTTTATAACCTGCTACAGACCACCCTCCCAAACCCAGGAACCCCACTCAGCCTTCCTGAGAACACTGGAAAATATGAAGGTCTCTCCAAACACCATTATATTGGGCGACTTCAACTACCCAAACATGGACTGGGAGCATTACTTTAGCTCCAACACCCTAGCCCTAAGGTTCCTAGAATTTATAAACTCAAATGCTATGGAACAACTTGTTACCACTCCCACAAGAGGGGAAAACATACTGGACCTGATCATCACCAACATGGGGACTCTATGCTCCAGACCAGAAGTGTATCCCTCACTGGTAAGATCAGACCATAAACTAATCTCACTGGATATTCACATCCCGACCCCACTCCCTGCCCAGAAAACCGCAGTGAAAGCAAATTTCACACTCCTCAAAACCAAGGTGGAATCCTTCAAAACCCCCGGGCCTGTGGAAAATACGGCCCAGACCGCAGAATCCTTTATAAACGCATTCTATGAACACCTTCAGGAATGCATGGATCATGCAATCCCAAATAAAACCAAGACCCAATCCTCCAAAGGCAGACGTCCTGTCTGGTGGACCCCAGCCACAAACAAACTATACAATAGAAGGAGGAAGCTACTACATGATAGAGCAAAATTCCAAAAAGGGAAGACATCTCTGATCAGTATTTGCAAAAAACTACGGGCACTCATAAAATCGTCTAAGGCCAGCTTCGAGAGAAAAATTGCACAGGACACTAAGGATGATCACAAGGCTTTCTTTAGTTATGTTAGGAACCTGGGTGGGAATTCCCAGATATGCTCAGAATTAGTCCAAAATGACAAAAAATATACCGAACCCACAGACATTGCCAACTTCCTAGCTGACAGGTTCAGCGCAAACTTCTCCCCTCCAAAAGGACAAATATCTATCCCAGCAGAGTGCTGCCCCCCTGACATCTCAGATGCTCAGGTAAGAGCCGCCCTCTCCAAAGCAAAAAACACAGCATCAATGGGACCAGACGGTGTCCTGGGCTGCGTCCTACATGAACTCCAAGAAGAGCTAAACCCAAACATAAAACTACTGTTCAGTCTCAGCCTTACTACAGGATATGTACCCAAACAGTGGCGTACAGCAATAGTGGTCCCTCTCCACAAAGGTGGTGCCTCAATGGATCCTGTAAACTATCGACCCATAAGCCTGACTAGCTTGATCTGCAAAGCTATGGAAAGAATCATCATGGACCTCATAAATAAAGATATTGGGGACCTACAGACACTGGATCCTACCCAGTTCGGCTTTGTTAAGGGAAAATCCTGCCTCTTAAACCTGGTCAATTTCTTTGAAACAGTCACCAAGGCCATTGATGAGGGGAAGGTGATCCACACAGCCTACCTGGACCTTGCAAAAGCCTTCGATACAATACCCCACTCGGGCATTATAGATAAGCTCACCAGCTTAAATATAAACCCCTATTTCACTAGATGGGTTGCAAACTGGCTCAAGGACAGAACCCACATGGTTAGAATTGCTGGAGCCATGTCAGACTCCAAACCAGTTACAAGTGGCATCCAACAAGGCTCAGTCCTGGGACCTCTTGTTTGGTATATATTTCTCGGAGGTACAGGCCAACATGGAAGGACTGTGGCTGACCAAGTTCGCAGATGACTGCAAACTGGGCGCCATAATCGACTCTCCAGCCGACACAAGCATCCTCCAAAAGGGCCTCATAGAAACAGACAACTGGTGCCAGAGCCATGGCCTCAAGCTAAACGCCAAAAGTGTATAGTCATCCCTTTGGCAAAACAAAGTGCCACAAATTACCACATAGGTGGTAATCCATTAAGTACAGAAGAAGTAATTAGGGACCTGGGGACCCAAGTTGATAGCAATCTCTCATTTGACAACCACGTGGCCAAAGTGGTTAGAAAAACATTTTATATAGCCCACCTAATCATGAAGGGATTCACATCTAGATCAGGGAGGTCATCATGCCTCTTTACTCATCCCTCATCAGGCCCATAATTGAGTACAATGCCCCTTTTGCGATGTACCTTACCAGACACCTGTAGCAACTGGAAAGACCCCAAAAGTACCTCACCAAGAGGATCAAAGGGCTCAAACAGATGCCATATGCTGCCCGGTTAAAGAAACTCCAGCTCTACTCAGTGGCATACCGCCTGCTCAGAGGCGATCTGTGCCTGACGTATAAAGCCATGTCCAACCTGGAATTAATGGACATGCTGCACCTCAGAAAATCCAAATCCCATCGAGCTACACGCCGAGACTTGAACCTCAGCACTGAAATAAATAGGACATGCTGGAGGGACAGATTCATAACCCAGAGGCTCCCTTCACTCTGGAATAAAATCCCAGTCCAGGTTAGGCAGAGTCCCTCATTGACTCCCTTCAAGAGGAATCTTGTTGAGTGGATGGGAGATCATAGGTTTACCCCAGGTATCACTTCTGTGTCTCTGTTAGACAGAGGCACAGTATTCTAACCTCGAAAAAGGGCATAGCAAAATTAATTTAAAATGGGTGGCGAAAGACAAACACACTCTGGCTAGGCTTATAAATGCCCTAGGGCAGATAGCCTACTATGAACCTATGAACCTATGAGCCTATATGTATAGTTGATTTCCAGAAGGGCCATGACTCTTTCAGATGGAGGGATATATAATTGTGCAAACAGTGATTCTTGTATGGCACTTGCTGAGCATGAAGCAATTTTCTTGATTTTCTAACAAGCTTATCCAGCTCTTTTTGTGGACAATCAATCACCGCAAAGCTGTACGTTAAAATATGAAGCACAAGCTGATTTATAACTTGAACTTTATTGCTAAATGTCAAAGCAGTTTTCAGTATTCATTTTAGTCTTCTAAAATGTTCCTCACTAACTTTTCTTCTCATTTTTTCATGCTGTGTCCCTGCCCCTTCATCTATTCCAAGATAGCAGGACACTTTTGTGTCCCAAATCTTTTATAATACATTTCTCTGTTAGTTTTGTACTTTCTCAATTCTTCAGTTTACCTCTTTTAAATGTTGCTTTTGCACATTTGACAAGAGCAAATAACATTCCTATGTCATCTGAAAAGGTTTTAACACCTTGCAGCCACTGTTCCAGGTGGTTATCTGATGAACTATAAAGTGTTAGATCATACACAAAAATTAAGTGAAATTACATTTGAATTAATGTTGAGGCTCATGCCTCCCCCATAGTGCCTTTTTTAGGCAATGTCACAAAAACAAAAGTCCAGACATAAAAATATCCTCAAAAAACAACCTTAAGGTTATGCTGCTAAATGCTTGGAGTATACATCTGAAACTGCAGTCACTGGAAGCACGCCTCATCTTGGAAGATGTAGACATTTGTGCAGTCACAGAGACCTGGTTCAAAGCCACTGAGAGCACCCTGGCCATATCAGGATATAATGCCTTCCATGCATTCAGATCACAAAATGAACACATGAAAACTAAAGGATGAGGAGTATCAATATTCATCAAAGATAAATACACCTGCAGACTGGTTAAACAGAATGATTCCATAGAGTTACTCCATGTGCAAATAACTATAGGAAAGACCACTCTCCAAGTTATCGGTAGCTATAGATCCCTTTCCATGAACCATGATATCCACACTGCCTTTTTGATCTACTTGAGTCACTCAAAATACAACTAAACACCCTAATTATGGGTGACTTTAACTATCTGTCCATAGATTGGATAAATTATATGTGTACAAATACACTCACCCAAAGTTTATTGGACTTCATTAACTCAGATGCCCCACAATGGGCCCAAACATTCTAGACTTGGTACTCAAAATATGGTAGAGCAGTGCACCACCACAAGTGTGCAGCCCTGTTTGGTGAAGTCTGATCATAAATCAGTGACATTCAAAGTAACAATAGCATCAGACCCCCCCCCCCCCCCCCCAGGAGAAGTTAGGCTAAAATTCTTCTCCAAAGCCAACTGCACCCTTTTACAAGAAGGCATTAATAACTTTAAAGCTCCTGTCCCCACTGACAGCAGGGACACCTATACTGGGATATGCACCAATGCATTGTATAAACATCTATGCAATTTTATTGACCCAGCTGTTCCTGATAGGACCAAAGCAAGATCCTCAAGAAAAAAACAAGCCTGCCTGGTGAACATCCATGATAAACAGGTTATATAATAAGAGAAAGAAATTGCTGTCTAACAGCAAGAAGGAACAATCTCAGAATTGGAAGAACACCCTTCTCAGCTTGAAAGAGCCAATAAGGCATCTTGTAAAGGCCTCTAAAGATAACTACAAATCTAGATTAGCGTCCCTAGTTAAGGATAAGCATAAGGCATTCTTTAGCTACACCTGAAACCTTAAAGGAAAAGCCAAGATTTGCATTGAACTGGTAGTGAATGTTCCCACATATACTGAACCAGTGGAAAAAGCCAACCTGCTAGAGGACAGATTCAGTGAAAACGTCTTCCCCCTGTCGCTGCCACATATACCCCAAAACATTCCTACCTCCTATTCTCCATCTAGTATCTCTAAAAAGCAGGTCTTATCCACTCTCTCCAAGGTCAAAAACACAGCCTGTATGGGATCTGATAACATCCTAGGCTACATTCTCAATGGTTTAAAACAGGCGTTAGCAATACCATTGGGTACTCTTTTCAACCACAGCCTAAGCACTGGTTTTGTTCTTGCTGAATGGAAATACCTTAATCCCTTGCACAAGGGTGGGGGGGTGCATACACTGACCCTGGGAACTATAGAGCCATTAGCCTAACATGCCTTATCTGCAAGGCCTTGGAGAGAATCATCATGGACCTTATCAACAAGAATATAGGAGACCTTCAAACACTTGACCTGTCCTAATTCGGTTTTGTTAAAGTGAGATCCTGCCTGTTGAACCTGGTTGACTTCTTTGAGATTGTCACCAAAGCCCTGGATGAAGGTAAATATGTGCACACAACCTACCTAAACTTGGCCAAGGTCTTTGACACAATTCCCCACTCAGGCATCGTTGAAAAACTCACCCAGCTGGGGGTCAACCCATATACTGTCAGGTGGGTTGCAAGCTGGCTCACTGACAGAACACATACAGTCAAAATAGGGCACTCCACCTCCACCAACAGACCTGTTACCAGTGATGTTCTACAGGGATTGGTGCTGGGGAAAAATAAAAGGTCTGTGGCTAACAAAGTTTGCTGATAATTGCAAACTGGGAGCAGTCATTGAGTGCCCAAATGGTGTCAACATTCTACAAGAAGGACTTGCACAAACCAATGATTGGTGCTAATGTCATAGTCTTATACTCAATGCAAAAAGTGCACTATTGTCCCCTTTGGCAAAGGTGATGTCACTGCAGATTACCATATTAATAGCAACACCCTAAGCTCTAAATCAGTGGTGAGAGATTTGGGCACACAGGTTGACAGCAACCTTACTTTTAATCACCATGTCTCCACAGTGGTAAGGAAGGCCTTCTGCGTTTCTCACCTCATAAGCAAGGGCATAGCATCCAGAAAAAAAGAGGTTATAGCCCCCTGTACTCTTCCCTTATCAAGCCAATGATAGAGTACAATGCTCCCTTTGATATGTACCTAAACAGGTGCATGCAGCAACTGGAGAGATCTCAAAGGTTCCTCAGAAAGACAATTCAGGGTCTTCAGCACATGCCTTATGTTGTCAGACTGAAATCACTGTCACTATACCCTTCATCAAATAGACTACTTAGAGGTGACCTGTGCCTTGCATACAGAGCAACCTCTGATCATGTCTTAATGGAAATGCTGCACATTCATAAGTCAAACAGTACACAATTCACTTGTTCTAGGGACCTTAACCTAGCATATGACATCAATAGGTCTTGCTGGAGAGACAGATATATCTCCAGAGGTTACCTCTCCTCTGGAATAAACTTCCAATACATGTTAAACAGAGCCTCTCATTGAACCCTTTTTAAGTGTAACTTGGATGATTGGATGGGAAACCACAAATTCACCCCAGGAGTTTCACCTGTATCCCTCTTGGATAGGGACAGTTGGTGCTGATTTAGATCTGCTTATAACATAGACCTTATCTGTAGATCCTTAAGAGAACAAAGGTTGAACTTGGCTAGGCTTGTAAGGGCCCTATGGCCATTAGCCTAGTAACCTCCTATGATCCTATGAACCTATGTTGAATAAACAGCTTAACGGATTGAGAGCAAGACAAAATAGTAATGGTGATAAAAAATCCATCCATCCATCCATCCATCCATCCATCCATCCATCCTCAGCATCTTTTCTCATTTTGCACAGGGAGTCAGGGTGCCACTTCAACAGTCACAGTCATCTCGAGCCAAGGTTTACACGAATATTCCAAACTAGATCTTCACTCCTGGATAGCGATTTCTCATTTTTTGTGATTCAGCTGGTTTGTCATTTCTTTATAGAAACTGCAGTACAATGTATCAATGCATGCTGGATCTTGGGCATTTATAAGCATTCTGTAATCCAAGTGTGAGGAATACTACTGAAAGTTTTTTTGTAATCTGTGCATACCATGCCACAATTCCTGTTTTTGTTTTTCAGGTCTCTATTACGGTTTTGTTGAACAAAAGTTTATCCTTTATTTCCTATGAATCTCTTTTATTCCCCCTTCTATTCTATGGCCATGATTGAATTTTTATTTAAATGATTGTATACTCTGTGTGCATCAATTCCTGTATCTAAGTTATATGTTTTTGGGAGACAGGTTAATGGTTGATAGTTCTCAGGATAATTTGCAAGATCATATGAGTATGATTTTTCCCATTGCTAGCCAATGCAGTGTCATTTCAGGGTGTAAATATTAGTAGTTTTTACTTAATTCCAGTATAAAGATGTTAACACCTTTAAACCATAAGTTATGTGCAGCATCTGGATCCAGCATTTTCCAGTTGGGAGCTTTCCTTAACTTTATTTCTATCTCAATAGCAGTTATTTCATTCCAGTCCATATCTTCCATATGAGAATTGCTTAATTTTTTTTTACTACTTTTATCTATTCAGCCTCTTTGTTCTGTTCATCTAGGTCCTCACAGATATTTCTCCAGAATGCATTCATTTCCTCTGTTCTTGGTGGTGTCTGTACTATTACTGTTTTCTTTCATAGTTCCCTGTATAATTTCTTTGGGTCATCTCTAAACTGGTTACTTTGTATCAGGGGCGGCCCGTGCTATTGGACTGCCGGATTGCAGCCTCCCCCCCAGCTGTAAAATAAAGAAAATAAAAGAAAAATAAAATTTTAAAAATCACAGACTTTCATGCATGTGCACTAGTCCGGACTGCTGCTGAGACAGCCTGGAGAATGCGCAGACTGTTTCAGCAGCAGTCCGGACTGGGAAACATGTAAGAGCAGAGCTCCCAGAAGTCTATGCAGTTTTAACTGCATAGACTGTCGCTGGGAACGGATCGGACTCGGACTGCAACGTCGTCAGGCTGGAGTCTCATCGGGGATCTCGCATGGTGGATGTGCTCCAGGAGTCTCATCAGGGAGATCGTGTATGTGCTCAGACACACCAGCTATGGATATGGATTTAATGACCCAGTTATATGGATCACAGACAGCTATGGAATCTACATCACACTATGGCCAGTTATATGGATCACGGACAGCTATGGAACAATGGGATCTACATCACAGTGTGTGTGTGTGTGTGTGTGTGTGTGTGTGTGTGTGTGTGTGTGTGTGTGTGTGTGTGAATGCCCCAGTTGTTATATACTGGTGGCTACAACAAACTCATGGTGGTGTGGTAGGGAATACCTCAGACTTGAACCCTGTACATTGTATGCAGGTGTTAAGGACCTGAATCCCCTACCCACTACCATTTGTAAAAAAAATTGCAGATTTTTGCCTCATATTTGATCTGATCTGTTCCTCATAATATCTGTGTTTTTTAAATGCTGCAATGCTTGATATTTGATGGTGCAGTGGTAGCATTGTTACCTCATAGCTGCAGGTTCTCAGGTTTGACTCTTAGCTGGGGTGCCTTCTGTGTGGGGTCTGCATCTTCTCCCTGTGTTTGTGTAGGTTTGCTTTTGTGTCCTCCCATGTTACAAAGACATGTCTGCATTATTTCTTCCTGGGCCTCTGCTGAAAATTGTTTTTTTGTTCCAAGTCAGACTGTCCTGATTAACAAATGTTAAATAAAATTGACAGGCATTTGAATTTCAGACTTCAAGTTTCTGAATGTTTAATTCCTTATATATTTAATGGTGCAATGGTAACATTGTTGCCTCACAGCTACAGGTTTTCTGGTTTGATTCTTGGCTGGGGTGCCTTCTGTGTGGAGTCTGCATCTCATTCCTGTGTTTGTGTGGATTTGTTCTGGTGTCCTGCCATTTTAAAAAGACATGTGTCTACAGTATTTCTCCCTGGGCCTCTGTCGAAAATTGTTTTTGTTCCGTCAGAAGTAAAATTGACAGGCATTTGAATTTCAGACTTCATATTCTTCAGAAAATACATAGTAACACAACCTTTTATTCTAGCAATTTTCTAAGTTTATAAGATGAATATTTGAAATTTGTCCTTATTTTTGGGACTGTATTACCCCATTATTGGCTTTGTCCAGGTTTTTTGTGCTAAGGTTGACAGCTATGGCAAGAACTGAATTCACTGAATATGTTTGAGGGCTGTCTTCCCTCATTACTGGGTTTGTCCAGGTGTTTTGTGCTAAGAGGTTGACAGCTATGGTGAGAACTGAATTCATTAAATGATAGCCATTTAAGTTTCAGTCTTCCGCTCTTTCACAAAGCAGCTGATTTGGTGTAGTGGTATGTTGCTTTGACTGTTTTTCACAAGGACATTGGTAGTAAAATGTATGGTGGTAACACAGCATTTTTCTTTCACAAAGCAGCTGATTTGGCATAGTGGTATGTTGCTCTGACTCTTTTGCACAGGGACCTTGGCAGTAAAATTTATGGTGGTAACACAGCATTTTATTCTAGCAACTTTCCAAGATTATACAAGCAATGTTTAATGTGTCCCTGGTTTTTGAGCTTTTGACACCCCCCCCCCAATAAATTTGGCTTTTTCCAGATTTCTTGTGCTGCGAAGTTGAGATGCAGTTGAGTATTGAATAGATTTTACAAGGAGCTGAGAGCTGCAGGGGAAGAGAAGTTTAGTGCTGCTTATGCTAAATCAGCTTGCATTGTTAATAGCACAACAGGTTGTGTACTTGCTTTTGATGCAGAAGGTTGTTGATTCTACTCCCACAAGGGGTGAATGCTGCTGTACTGATAAAGTTAAGATACTAACTATGAGCCTGTTATCAGTTTGCTATCCATTTCATATTGCAATATTACTAGCTTATCATTTTTAATGTAATATAGGCAATTTATTCCTCAGGGGCATCAGACACTTTATTTTCGATGAAACCATGAAATATAAAGGTGTTTGCTAGCAGCAACCTCTTCATTAGTTACAGATTTATTTAATGTGGATTTATTTAGATGACTTTTTTACTTCTTCAGAGGTTGTGTATATTTACTGATAATGGTGGACTGTAGAATTGTGCATATTTACTGATACTGGTGGACTGTAGAAGTCTGAGTAGACTTTTTTGATGGAAATGTTCTGAACTGGGTAGTTTTGTCATTATGGGTACATGCATTTTGTTTCATTGTTTACTGGAAAGATGTTCTGAATTGGGCAGTTCTGCCACTGGTAAAATGTATTTTCTTTGAATGTGGGTTTCAATGCTGTTTCAATGAATGTGAGTTTCAAGGGCAGCGAAGTTTTAATGCTAAGTTTGTTTAGCAGATGTCTTAGTGTTTGTTCTGTAAAATGCAAAATAAAACTTTCAAATGAAGTCCAAATCATCATAGAAGTAAATCAGTATGCACATTAGTGTTTATGGTAAATAGGGTTGCCACCTTTTCAAATGGCCAAAGTGGGAAAGTTTCGGGACACACATCAGATTTTACAGGCCGACACATACCCATGGTCAGCACAAAGGATAGAACTTTACTCTTTTGCCTAAATAAAAGCTTATTCTTGTAGCAGTTTAGTTGCTTATTTTGTTTCTTGTAACATTTATGTATTTTAGATACAGAAATAACTATTTTATGCAACTATTACATAAAATATGGGACATAATTAGGTCCTACAATCTCTAGAAATTTGCCATTTTTAATATTTTTTTGTCAGGACACAACTGCCCAAAGAGGGACTTGTCCCTTGCAAAGTGGGACAGGTGGTAACCCTAATGGTAAATGGAGTGAAATAGCCAAGTAATGGATCATTGGAATGGCTGCAGGGGGAGGCTCCATTCGACCATGATTTTGTGAGGGGGAAGGGCGGCAAACTTAAAGACAGCCCCAGATGAACTATACCTCCCAACTGTCCAGATTTTCAAAAAATGAATAGATTTTTGCTTTTTATTTTTGGTTTGTTCCTCATAAAATTTGTGGTTTTCTGGCAAATCATTTATAAATTAAGTCACTAAATAATGACACACTGAGTTTCAAACTTCATAACCTTCAGAAAAATGCATGCTAAAGTAAGACCTGTTGTTCTATCAACTGTCTCAGTTTATACAAGAGCAATTTTTAGTACTGTTTATATGTTCCCCCAATATATTTGGCCTTGTCCAGATTTATTGCATTAACAGGTTGAGAGGTACATGCAAATAAATTGCTTTATAGAATTAGGCATAGCCAAACCTCTCAACTGTCCCTGATTTTGGCTCAAAATGTTGGTCTTCCCCCTAATAATCCCTCCGCAAAATAGCAATTTTGGAAGAAAACATGGAGGGTTTACAATTAAGAAATAACTGTAATAATCAGAGTTATAGATTACTTTTATTTCAGAAATGCATGTAGATTCTTTTATTTTGTCAGCAGATCAAGTTAGCAGTACTAATATTAAAGTGTCCCTTCTTTGACAGGCTGTATTGTGTGGCTATTTTATATTTTTACATCACATTTTTGGTCCATTTTTCATAAAATTGTGTTTTTTTTGGCAAATTAGTGACAAATCATTAAAGACTGAAGTTAGAAAATAATGACAGACATTTGAGTTTCAGATTTCATACCATTCAGAAAATTCATACTAATGCAAGACCTATTCTATTATCTTTCTAAGTTTATAAGAGCAATATTTAAAAATTGTCCTTATTTTGGGGCCTTTGTCCCACTTCTTTGTATGGCTTTGTCCATTTCTTGCTCTGAGGTTGAGAGGTATGACAAATGTGTCAGGGCCATCACAGTCAGCCAGAGACATTTCAAATTGCGACATACTTGTTGTACCCCACTCCTCCATGTAGTGACTCTGGATGTGTCGAAGCAAGGCAAGGAGTAGTTATGCAGTGTAAATGTGCAGAGTACCCCCATCCAAGGTAGACACAAGTACTAGAGTGGCTTTTCATCTGTCCTTGATTTTTGCAGAATGGTCTGGTTTCTGTCATATTTTTTGTACTGTTGATTTATGCTTATTACTCAAAGTGCCTGTTGCTCTGTGTTTAAGTAGCAATACTTTAATGACCATCAGGTAAGCTTTGCTGAGATCGTAAGATGCAAGTAAGCTTTAATAAGCAAACTGTTAAAGAACTGCCAACATTGAAACCTTTCTGTTGTTGCCATGTAGAGAATACTTAATTAGATAATGTATAAGCCTTGGGTATTGAAATGCATATGACAGTATTTGTAATAAAGGACAGATTACATTATTTTAAGAAGCTCATTACACTTGGAGATTTCCAGTCATCTCTGCAGGCTTTACCCGTAAACTACACAGAATCCCAATTGTGTGGTCCATAACCTGTACAGTAATCCTTTTAAGCAATGTATCTTGAGCTTATTTCTTGTTTGCTTTTCATTTTTTACTTTGATCATGTTTTCCCCATGAAACAAGTAGATAGTTGTCAGGCAGCAGGTCTTTTTTTGGATAAGAAACATTTTCACAAGTGGGGGCATCAGAGATTTCTACTTTCAGCATGTTACTTGGTACTTTAATAAAGCCGAATATAAATTATAATTAGAACTGCAGTGCAAGAAGTGGTTTGAGTTGAGTGCTGCTTGTTTTTCTTATACTTGATTTTGACTGGCATTCCATTAATGTATTTAAAAAGTAATTTATTTTTTCATGCCTCACAACCTTTTTGTTTCCATCTAGATATTAAGTAAGCTGTCATGCAGCCAATGCATTGAAATATTTTTATTCTACTACACTTCATTTTGTTTTGATTAGACTCTCATAATGACAGTCTGGCACCCAGGGCAATGTATTTAGTTAGTTTTTGTGGTTTTGAACATAGCCCCTCCCCTTTCTAGTTGGCCACACCCCTTTCCATTGCCCCACCCATTCAGCTGTCTCCTGCAGCTCCCCTTTGATTTGAAGTCACCAGCTACCACTGCTTTGTATACTTTCTTTATATTTCTTAGTGTATCTCCTTAAGTTTTTCAACCTGTACAGAGATTTTTCATTTGTTATTAGAAATAGTATAGCTGAAATCCTAATGTGTTTTAATATTGTATTTTTCTTTTAGCTCATTCACTTTTCTAATAGTTTTTTTTTTATATTGGTTTCCTTTTCTGTATTCTTCTGATGATTCTTAACAATTTCACAATTGTTTCTAGTTGGTGCTTCCATGGTGGTGACCTATTTCCTTCTTTATGCTCCTTTACTAATTTATGCTTTCTTGGTAGTCCCTTGTCTATTATACTCATATTCTGTAAGCTTGTTTTATATTGTGAGAATCTCCATAGTTCCAGTTACTTTATTAATCTGGCTTATTAGTTTTTTTTTATAATCCTTGTCTTATTCACCTTGCGTCCATATTACCTTATCGTACACTGAAAATAGTCAACGCTATTTCATCTTACCGATAATGTCTAAATCACAAAATATCGAACATACGGAACAGCAATTTGCTGCTCCGTAAAAAAAAAAAAAAAAGTAAACACAAAGATAAGTGGGGGGTGTTGCCCCCCCACACCCCCCTACTTAAATATAACAACTCCGAGATCGTACCATAGTGGGGGAAATGGCAAAGTCCCAAAGATGGCCTACCAAATTTTTTCCTTGGGAAAAAATTTGATGTTCCATGACGTT
Source organism: Protopterus annectens (assembly GCF_019279795.1). NCBI lineage: Eukaryota > Metazoa > Chordata > Ceratodontiformes > Protopteridae > Protopterus > Protopterus annectens. Next base: position 950,018,944 of record NC_056746.1, on the reverse strand, counting down.
GCTATTTTGCCATTTCGACAGTATCAGATCGACTAAATAGCTTTTGCTATTTAGTCCAGTCGATACACTAATATATACCTTTCACCTTTGGTAGCTTCTATCTGTCATATATATTATTATATTTTTTCCATGTCTATCAAATCCAGCAGTTCTTCCCTTCAGTTACTTTCTTCCTGATTGAGAGTATCTGTTATGGTTTGTGTGTCTTGCTCTTTCTGCTTCTGTGTGGAAATATATTGGCTTTGAAATGATTGTGATATTTTGCTTTGCTTTGTTTCCTGTCTTGGTACGTGAACCGTGAACACCTGCATGTAAAGCCAGGACTCTAACCACTACACTATCTCAGGTTTGTGAAACATATTTACTGCTTTCAACATTTAATTGCATTAACAAGTGATGTTATCTCCTACTGCACTGCTCTACTTCCTATGTCACTTCTTCACGCTGTATCTGTTTTAACAAATCACTATTCAGAAGTGGCCTTTGCATCTGGGATTCCCATTCAGATCCTTCACTTCGTAACTGATCTGTCACTTCATTTTTAGTTTCCTCCATTTCTTTATCAGACTGCTTACTTGCCACTAGATTATACTTCTGTGCTACAGTTCTCTGCTTTGTAACATTTACCATATCTGAGTGCCTTTGCCTATATGCATCTTCAATTATCTTTCACTTTGCTTTACAAAAATTAGTTAACATGGATTTATTTTCTGCATAAACGTCTCACTTATTCTCTCGGGTTTATTTTCTCCTTTCTCTTTAGTGTTGCAAATACCTGTGGAGTCTTGTTTTCTCTCTTAATACTTATTTTTTTCTTCATTTTCCAATTCACAATGCTTTGTTTCTGTTTATTCAGTTAATGCCCTTAGACTGGCGTCTGTAATGTTTGCCATTTTTTCTAGTTCAGTGATATTTCTCTTTTCTATTTTCCCTTACTTTTGCAGTGTAACCTATTTTCAAGAACTCTAGGTTAGTTGCATAGAGAAAACCTCTTACGGGATGGAATAAATAGCTTCATTGCACCTTCCCCCTCAGATGGAACTGGCAACTAGGCCGAATTCTACACCAATGCTTTATACAAACACCTGTATAACTGCATTGACTCGGCCGTACCTAATTGGACCACCTTAAGCAAAAGCAAACCTGCCTGGTGGACAACTGCATTAACAGGCTTTGCAATAATAAGAAATTGCTGGCTAAGAGTAAGAGGGAGCAAGCCCTAAACTGGAAACACTCCCTCCTTAGCTTAAACAAGCAAATAAGACTTCTTGTGAAGTTCTCTAAAGCAAACTACGAATCCAAATTTGCTTCTCAACTAAGGACAACTGTAAGGTGTTCTTTAGTTACTTCCGTAACCTAAAAGGAAAGGCCCAAATTTATGCTGAACTGGTATTTAATGATACCACATATCCTAAGCCTGTGGACAAAGTTAACCTGTTGGCCGACAGGTCCTGTGAAAACTTCACTCCCCTGTCCCAACACACATACCCCATGACATTTCTACCATCTGTCCCTTACATTGTATCTCTAAAGAGCAGGTCATAAACCCCCTATCTAATGCCAAAAACACAGCATCTATGGGACCTGATAACATCCCAGGCTGCATCCTACATGGGCTCCAACAAGAATTAACACCATCGGGTGCTCTTTTCAGTCATAGTCTAAGCACCAGCTTCATCCCTGCTGAATGGAAAACAGTCACTTTTATTCCCTTGCACAAAGGTGGCGCTTCCACTGACCCCAGGAACTATAGACCTATTAGCCTGACTAGCCTTATCTGCAAGGTCATGAAGCGAATCATCATGGACCTTATCATCAATCTCCAAACATTTAATCCTACTCAGTTTGGATTTGTCAAAGGGAGATCATGCCTGTTAAACCTGGTAGACTTCTTTGAGACAGTTGCCAAGGTCCTGGATGAGGGGAAATCTGTGCATACTGCCTACCTAGACTTAGCCAAGGGTTTTGACACTATCCGCCACTCAGATATCATTGACAAACTCACCCAGCAAGGTATCAACCCTTATATCATTAGATGGTTCACTGACTGGCTCACTGATAGAACGCATATAGTCAAAAATAGGGGAATCCACCTCCAACAGCAGACCTGTAACCAGTGGTGTTCCACAGGGATCAGTCCTGGGACCTCTACTGCTTGGAATCTATTTCTCCGAAGAACAAGCAAAAACTAAAGTTCTGTGGCTGACAAAGTTTGCTGATGACTGCAAACTGGGAGCGGTCATAGACTCTCCAAATGATGTCAACATTCTACAACAGGGTATTACACAAACAAATAACTGGTGACAAAGTCATGGCCTTAAACTCAATGCAAAAAATGTATTATCATCCCTTTCAGTAAAAGCGATGTTCCTGCTAACTACCACATCAGTAGCAACACCCTAAGTATGCACTCACTGGTGACAGACCTGGGCACACAGACTGACAGCAACCTTACCTTTGATTACCCTGCCTCCACAGTGGTAAGAAGGGCATTCTATATTGCTCATCTCATAAGTAAGGGCATTGCCCACAGGAAAAAAAGAAGTTATAGTCTCCTTGTACTCTTCCTTCATCAGGCCAATAATTGAGTACGTACCTTTCCAAGCACTTACAGCAATTGGAGTGATCACAAAGGTTCTTCACAAGGAAAATTCAAGGTTTTCAGCATCTGTCCTATGTGGATCGTCACTTTATTCTGTTTCATAAAGACTCCTCAGAGGTGAACTCTGCCTTGCATATAAGGCAATCTCTGACCCTGCTTTACTGGAAATGCTATATATTTGTACATCAACTAGTACACGGGTTACTCGCTCTAAAGATCTTAACCTGGTATGTGACATTGACAGAATCTGCTGTAGAGATAGATTTGTCTCCCAGAGGTTATCACACCTTTGGAACAGACTCCCGCTTATTGTCAAACAGAGCACCTCATTGACCCTCTTCAAATGCAGTCTGGACAATTGGATGGGTAACTGTAAATTCACTTCGAGGGTTCCACCTGTGTCCCTCTTGGACAGGGGAAATAGGTGCTGATCATGGAAATAAAGGTAGAACTTGGCTAAGCTTGTAAGGGCCCTAGGACCATTAGCCTAGTAACTTCCTATGATCCTATGAAAACAAAACATAATTTCTTTTTTGTACTCAAATGAACATTTATCTGATCCATGCATCTTGCCTGGCTAACCAATTTTTGTTACTTTTTGTGGACTGTTGTTTTTTTATTGCCACAATGAGGCCCCTTAGATCATATATTGGATTAGGGCCTAACACTATGACAAGACCTTTATCATCCTTGAAGGTCTTTGCACTAGTCTTTCTGCAGCTCAGGCCTTAGTACCTTTGCCAGGTCTGGGCAATTTTTACCCTGCGATGAGTGCACTCAACTCTTCCTTTTTTCTTATTTTTTAAATGATATATTTGACAGTCTGCATATATATATATATATATATATATATATATATATATATATATATATATATATATATATATATATATATATATATATATATATATATATATATATATATATATATATATATATATATATATATATATATATATGGGTCTACTTTGAAAACTCGAATGTGCACAACATCGAGTTTCAAAAAGGCAAGACCACAATGTCAGAAACACTAAACATTGAAAGCACACTACACTGAGGTACAAAACAGCGAAAGCAGAACACCAAAACAAAACGCAAAACGTCTAATAGAAATAAGCAGAAGTCACACCTCTGTCTTCCCATTCCTACACACTGTAACATAACTCGATCAGAACTCCTAAAACAACAGCAGCACACTACAATGTGAACTTTATGTGTTCTCAGCCTGACCTCTACTATGCTTTCTACTGATTCTAGCCACTTGTTGGAGCAATGCTTTCCTGTTTGGTGAGCTTGATGCAGACTGTGCAGAAGTAGAAGCTATAACATCATTGACGATTAAACAAGGGGTATCTCTAGACATTTCTGCCTTTTGTTTCAATTCATAGCTCATTAAATACCTTTCCACCTCAGCTGGACTACCTGTATGATGGTGCAGAGCAGATTTAGATAGCTCTTCGCCATTAGGGAGGGATATGGTAACTGTTCTACCTTTACATTTCTCAGTGTGTTTTCATTTGCAGCACCAGTACTTTTTGTGGTTCACT